>NW_023331324.1:0-41760 GCF_011100685.1 Canis lupus familiaris
TTTTTTTCGTGTTTATGGATCATATTTATGTTGCATCAGAGAAATCTTAGTCCAACATAAATAAAAAGACATTTTCTTATATTTTCTTGTGGAAGTGTGATGTTTCAGGCTGTACATTTAGGACCGTGGTTAACTTTATGTTTGTATATGATGCAATTTATCAATTTCTTTCTTTCTTTCTTTCTTCTTTCTTCTTTCTTTCTTTCTTTTCTTTCTCTTTCTTTTTCTTTCTTTCCTTTTCTTCTTTCTTTCTTCTTCTCGTTCCTTTTTTGGTATTTATCTATCTCTAGCTGTTTCACCACAACAGATTTGCTGAAAAGACTTTTCTTTCTCTGCTCCCTTTTATTTTTTTTCCTGTCTTACTGAAGTGGCTGGAACCGCATAAGAATGTCACACAGAACAGTGAAAAGTGGAGGCCTTGTCCTGTCACTGATCTCAGAGGGAAAGTGTCTACTGCTCTTCTGTCAATGTGATGTTACCTATGGTGTTTTTGTACACGACTTTAATCAGTTTGAAAAAGTTCCCTTCTGTTTTTAATTTGCTGGGGATGGATGCTGCTTTTTCTGCATTGAGATGACATGTGCGTTTTCCTTTCTGCCTATTAATATGGTGGATTATACTAGTTGTTAATTTAATTTGATTATTAAAAAAGATTTTGTTTACTTATTCATGAAAGACACACACACACAGAGGCAGAGGCATAGGCAGAGGGAGAAGCAGGCTTCCTGCAGGGACCCCGATGCAGGACTCGATCCTGGGACCCTGGGATCATGACCTGAGCTGAAGGCAGATGCTCAACCACTGAGCTACCCAGGTGTCCCCAATAGTTTAATTTTAAACCAACCTTGCATTGAACCTCAGTTGGTTGTGATTTATCTTTTTAAATATTGTTAGCTTCAATTTATTAACACTATGTTGAGAATGTTTACACCCATGCTTGTGAAAATATTATATTTTATTTTATTTTATTTTATTTTATTTTGGGGGAATGTCTTTGGTTTTGGTAGCAGAGACTTCTGGCCACTTATGGGCAGGCCCTCGTCCACTTCTCTGCACAGTTTGTCTAGAATTGGTTTGATTTCTTTTTCTTTTTTTTTCTTGATTTTATTTATTTATTGAGTGAGTGAGAGAGAAGCGAGAGCGAGTGCACGCATGAGTGGGGGGAGGGGCAAGGCAGAAGGAGAAGCGAGGACTTCCCCGCTGAGCAGTGGAGCCCCAACATGAGGGTTGAATCCAGGACCCTGAGATCATGACCTAGCTGACGGCAGTTGCATCACCGACTGAGGTACCCAGGTGCCCCCCATTTTATTTCTTAAATATTTGGTGGATTCCCCCAGTGGGAGCTCCCTGGGCCTGGGAATTTTATATCTGTCCCCTTGGTTTTTACTACAAATTCAATTTTGTTAACAGACATAAGGCTGTTTTGTCTTCTTTTCTTGAGTGAGCTTCGGTAGTTTGTCATCCAAGACCTTGCCCCCTTTGTCTTAGTTGTCAGAATTATTGGCCAGCGTCTGTCCACAATAGTCCCTTATTATGCTCTAAATATCTATATCACCTGAAGGGCTGCCACTTCTCACTCCTGCTGTTCGTGACTTTTTTGTTCTCTTGGTTTTCCTTCCTGGTTCAATCTAGCCAAAGACTTATTCATTACATCAATTTCTGAAGGAACCAGCTTTCTGTTTCATTGATTCTTGCTGTTGTTTTGCTTTTTTTTTTTTTTCATGGATTTCCATTCTCATCCGTATGATTTTTTTTTCCTTCTCGTACTATGTGATTTTTATTCCCCCCCCCCCCCCAGTTCCTAAGATGGAAGATGGAAGTTGGAATTGTTGGTTTTCAAACAAACTTTTCTAGGGTAGGTGCTAAGTGATATGTGTTTCCCTCCAGATGCTGCTCCAGCGGCAGCCTGCACGTGTTGATACAGTGCATTTCATTGTCACTCAGTTCAAAACCCTTTCTAATTTCTTCTTAAAGTTTCTTCTTTGTTCAATGTCTTATTTGAAAACATTTTATTTAGTTACTAAACATTCACAGATTTTCAAGACATGTTTCTAGTATTGATTTACAACCTAATTTCATTTCGTGATTGGAGAACATATCTTTATGACTAAAATCCTTCACAATTTGTTAAGATTTGTTTCATGGCCCGGACTATGGATTATCTTGACAAATATTCCATTTGCACTTGGAAAGAATGTATGTTCTGCTGCTGCCAAGTATCATGTTCTTCTGGAATGTCCCTCAGGTCAGGTCCTCGGTGTTGTACTGATGGGCTGTCTACATCCGCCATCAATTTACTGAGAGGGATGTTGAAATCCGTGACTCTACTGTTTTCTACCTACTTGTCTTTATCATGTTTTGCTTCATGTATCCTGAAGCTCTGTTAGGTACATAAGCACTTAGGACTTTTGTCATGTCCTCTTGATGATCGGACATCTATTTCTTCAGGACATAGTTCTGTGTCTCCCCTCTAACAGTCTGGGTCTGAAATCAACCTTGTCAGACATTAACCTGCGACTACTTGCTTTTGATTAGTATGGAATATCTTTTTGCATCCTTTACATTTAACTTATTTGTGTCTTTGCATTTCAAGTCACTTTCTCGGGGCGCCTGGGTGGCTCAGTAGGTTGGGTGTCTGCCTTTGGCTTGGGCCATGGTCTTGGAGTCCTGAGATAGAGTCCCGAGTCAGGTTCCCTGCTCAGCTTCTCCTTCTACCTCCGCTGCTCTGCCTGCTTGTCCTCTCACTCTCTCTCTCAAATAAATAAATAAAACCTTAAAAGAAATAAAGTCATTTTTCTGGTGGCTATTATGTGCTGGGGCTGTGGTTTTTCATTGGATCTGACAATCTCTAACTTTTAAGTGGGTTTTGGACCATTTATACTGAGTGTGATTATGGACATGGTTGAGTCTAATTCTATCCACTTGCTACTTGTTTTCTACTGTCCCGTTTGTTTGTTCTCTTTTTCTTGTTTCTCTACTTTCTCTTGGATTCATTGACCATTTCTTTTTAATAATTCCATATCATTTATGTTGCTACATTATTGGCTATTTTTTTATTGTGATACTTTAGTGGTTTATTTAGTTTTTTAGAGTTTATGATATAAATCTTTAATTGACCTGCCTTTGAGCAAGATCGTGCCCCTTCCCATATAGTAAATGCAACTTACACTATGCTCCTACTTCTTCCTTTCTGTTCTTTGTGCTATTATTGTAACGTATTTTACTTTTACATATGTTATACATTCCACAATATAGTTTTGTCATTATTGCTCTAAACATTCAGCTATCTTTTATAAAGGTTAATTCATTTTTAAGTCTTCATAATTTCCCATCTACTTATCATTTCTGATGCTCTGCATTCCTTTACGTTGGTCCAGATTTCCATCTGGTGTAATTTTTCTTCTGTTTGCTGGAGGTAAGTTCTTCTGGCTATAGTATGGATGGAAAATATTTTATTTTACTTTCATTTTTTGAAAGATATTCTTTTTGGGTAAAGAATTCTAGGTTTACAGTTATTTTTCTTCAAATGGTAAAGAAATTTCTTCATTGTCTTCATAAGAAGTTAGCACTCGCCCTTACCTTCATCCTTCTCCATGTAGTTGTCTTATTTCTCTGCTGCTTTTAAGATTTTCTCTTTGTTCGTGGTTTTGGGCAAAATGGTACGACATGTAGTTTTTGTCATGATTCTTGTGATTGGGGTTCAATGAGCCCCTTTAATATATGGGATTATACTTTTGTAATATAAGTTTTAGGAAAGTGGGTCTGGATGGCTATGGGAGGACTGGGTTTGGGAAGGCTGCTCTGGATAGTTCTGGAGGGACTTTGAGAAGGTTGGCTCTGGGTGGCTGTCTCAGATGGCGCCATGGCTGAGAGCAGGGAAGTCACAGGTGCTTTAGGGCAGCCTATCACTCTCAGACTCTGTCTTGTCCAGATTCCCCTTCCTAGTGTGGGTTTCTCTAACTCCCCAGGCCAATATGGGACCCTCACATAGGTTTCCTTTGCACTGGGAAGTTGTCCCTCTAGTGTTTTCTATTGTTTAATTATGTTTAGTACTTCTTCAGTTTGGGTCTTTCTGTGGATCCTAAGGCTCCATGAGCGCCTCTGACATTCTGTGTGGCTCAAAGTCGCTACTCAAGGATTGCTGAATTAGTGAGAGAAGGACCAGGTGAATGAGCTGTGTGCTGCTGTTCCTCACCATTCAAGTCTTCAGTTTATCATTTCGTCCATAGCTTCAGGTCCTACTAACCCCAAGTCTCTGACCACTTGGAAACTCTGTTCCAGGAGGTTTTGAGGAAAGCGAGGTGCCAGACTTTCTGGGGAATGTCTGGGAGGAGGGACCTGGGGATTGAGGTGTTCAATAGCTGTTCACACACCACTAGGGGTTTCATGATGTGCTGCCACCAGCTCCATACTCCTGGTGTCCCATCTACAAAGTGCTGCCTCTCTAACCACACCATGAAAACCGAGCATTTGGTTGTGGGGGTGTAGCAGAATTAGAACACTAATTATAGTGCTCTCTGGGGGAGCCTGGAGCACTGGAGTCATGGTTACGATTCTGGTCTATGTGAGATTTACTTGAGTTCTTTTTTTTCCTTTTATTTCTACACTTGGTGTGACAATAGATTTACATAATGAATATGTGTCAAGGGTTTCGAGTCATAGCTTTCCTAGGCTTCCGTCATTTCTTGAAAGAAGACAGATTTTTTATGTTTTTTGAATTTTGCAACAATGTGGGCTGGTCTACATGGACAATTGGCATGTTGTGAGGATTGAAGCTCATTCACGTATCACGTATGGCATCTGGAAGCCCTGAAACAACACCCGGGGCTGATGGTGTTGGAGTCCCTTAACGATCCGAATTGTCATGCTGTTCATTTGCTTGAAAACTTGTCTTTGAGAGTCATTATAGCACAAAAGATGCAGAGGGAGAATTAGGGTGAAAGACGTGAGTTTGAACCAAAGATCTGCTACATAAAAATAATACAGCGAGGCCTCCAGCCTGGACATAGTAGAGTAGACCTGCTTCTCCATATTCCTCTTTGCCCTGGAAATAAAGCAAGAGGCAGCGAGAGGAAGGAGGAGGGTAGGCTACCGTGGGACCCGAGGGATGAACAGCAATTCAGTGGGGGGGATCTTACACTCCCCGACCCAACAGAGGGAGGTGGTCCAGGCCCTGAGGCTGGCAAAAGGGGACAAGGGAGTCTTTCCATCAAAGCAGTGGAAAGAAACATCCACGGGAGGGACTGACCAGGGACCCCATTCAGTGACGAGTGGCTGGTGGGGAGGTCGTCCCTTTCCTGCTAGATCCTAGACTCCTTGCCCACCCTAGACACTGACCAGCTGGCTGGCTCTGGTAGAAAGAGTCCTGCCCCGGGTCACATGTTGTCATGGTGGGATTGAGGTTCTTTCCTTGGCTCGACGACACTGGGGAGTGTGTCTTGCTCTGCAAACTGTAGGCTGTGGTAAGCCTTAGGTAGCTACTGTAACCAGGACAGTGTGGTATCGGGGGATGATAGACACAGACTGTTGAACAAAACAGAGAATCTGGCCATGGACCCACACAAAGGAGCCCAACCGACTTTCAACAAACATGCAAGAGCGCTTAAGTGGAGGAAGGCAGGTCTAACAACAAGTTGTGCTGGAGCCGTTGGACATCCACAGGCACACTCAGAAAATGAACCTGACCTACACTTTACACCTTGAAATGAACTCTAAGTAGGTCCTGCACTTAAGTGTAAAGAGTGAAACCACAACTTTTGGGGAAAAAGGGAAGCTCTTCAGGGTCTAGGGCCAGAGTTCTTAGGCTTGACACCAAAAGCACCATCCATAAAAGGAAGATGGATAAATTGGACCTCAGCGGAATCAAAAACTCAAACTCGTGCTCTGTGCAGGACCACGTGACCAGGATGAAAAGATTACAGGCTGGGAGAAAAAATTTGCAAACCATATGTTCCAAAGAGAACTAGTATCTAGAATAGATAAAACCTTACAAGTTAACAGTAATGCGCGATCCAATCACAAAATGGGCAGAGACGGCAGTCAGTCTCTTGACAAGGAGGTAGGGTTGGCAGCGAAGCACAGGAGGTGATGCCCAGCAACACAGCCATCAGGGACGCGTTATGGAAACCACAGTGGGACATCACTGCACACCGCTCAGAACGGTAACAAGTGACCTCTCCATTGGTTGGACATGGGCCCCTGCACTCGCAGAGGGCAGGTGAGATCCAAGACACAGGAAGCCCCTCCTGGCTGGTGGGTGGCAGGTTGAATAAGCAAAGGAACGTACTTGCCAGGCTGGTCGTGAGTGGCTGCGTGACCAGTGGGTCTCCGTCCCTGCCCGCTGGAATCTTGCGAGTTAAGGAGTGAGCCTGACGAGTTCCGTCACACGCGCCATCCAGGTGGCCCAGCTACACGCGCCGTCTGGCAGCTGCACCCCATGGAAGCAGCGGGCAGAGCTGCGACCCGAGGGCAGGAGGGGATGGGCAGCCCCTGGCAGCTGATGGCCTCGTGGGTCCAGCGGCCGTCACCCCTCTCAGCTCCTCCTGCAGCCACCAAACGCCGGGGGAACCTGGATCTCTCCTCCACGGCTGGCCGTGGTTAGATGGCACAGGCGCTGGGAGACCAGTCTGCTGGCTTCTTCAAAACTAAACGTACCGGGGACCCCTGGGTGGCTCCGCGGTTAAGCACCCGCCTGCGGCCCATGGCGTGACCCCGGGGTCCCGGGATTGAGTCCCGCGTCGGGCTCCCTGCATGGAGCCTGCTTCTCCCTGTGCCTGGGTCTCTGCCTCTCCCTCTCTCCCTCTCTCTCTCTCTCTCTCTCTCTCTGTGTCTCTCATGAAAAAATAAAATCTTTTTTTTTTAAACTAAACGTGCAGCTACCGTGTGACCTAGAAACTGCACCTCTGGGCATGCATCCCAGAGAAATGGAATTATTTTCCCTGGAAACCTGTCCATGAATAGTCAAAGCAGTTTTATTGGTAAGAGCCCCTGACCTGGGAGCCGCCCGGGTGCCCTGCAGTGGGCAGTGGTCCCGCGGGCTGGGCCCATCCCCCAGGAGCAGCTCTCAGCCCCTAAAGTGAACAAGTTATTGCTACACACGACGTGGCGATGTTCCCGAGGCTCACGCTGTCGCCGGGTCACTGTGGGGTTCCATCTGTAGCACATTCGTGAAGTGACAAAAGCTTGGAAATGGGGAGCAGAATTTTGGTGCCCGCAGTCAGGGCCGGGGGGCCGGGAGGGGGTGGGACCTGCTGGGATGGACGGTCTGGTCCTGCCCGTGGGGGGCACCGCAGGAACCCACGGAATCGCACAGAACAGGATCGCCCAGAACTAACCCCCCACGCAGCAGAAGCGGCAAACCTGGGGCCCCTGGTGTCCGGGCCCTTCCTGGTGGCGGCTCGTGCGGGCTCCGGGCACCTGCCACCGGGTGGGGGCCTGGGCCCTGTGGGCTCCTGCAGCTGCGGCCGAAGCTCCAGATTCTCCCCACGACGACCTCGGCTGGGGAACAGGTGACGAGCCCCGCGGGGCTTCTCTCTTTCCGTGAAGAGTCTAGAGGAAGGTGAGCCCCGGCCGGCGGGGGCCGAGCTGGGGGCCGAGCCGCGCTCCTCTGCACCCCACACGCCCGTCTCATGCCATCCTGGCCACTCCTGGCTTCCCCCGTGACAGACACTGAGGCCTCAGTTTACCCAGCCTTCTGGGGTCGGGGTGAGGTGTCAAGTGCGGTTCCCACGGGAGGTTAGCGGGGGACACAGGTGCTGCCCCAGGGAGCTCTCAGGTCAGCACGGAAATCGGTCCCGTTTCCCCGATGACGAGGCCCGCTTCTTCCCTGGAAGCTTCTGGGCGCCCAGAGGCCGGGGGGGAGCAGAGGGGAGCCCGGGCCCCTGAGGCCTGCAAACAGCGGCCCGGGGCCAGAACGAGCGAGGAGAGGCCAGGCTGGCGGCCCACGGGAGAGGCTCGGCCGTTGCTGCACCTGCCGCCAGCGTCCCCCGCTGCCCGGGGGAGCCAGGCCTTCGCCTGCCCGGTCGCCCCCTTCCGCCCTCTGCGCACTGGCTTCGGCCGCCTCGGTGGCGTCCTTTACGGGGTCCTACTCCCCCGCTCCCGGAGGGCGCCCGTCTCTGCAGCTCCCACCCCACTGTCCTCTGCCGGGTTCTCCACTGGGTGACCCAAGGGACGTGGGGCGGCGGTCCTGCCAAGTCCTTGGCCACACCAAGCACGCTGGCTTCTTGGAACTGGCGTCCAGACCCCAGCTCAGCCTGTGCCCCTGACCCCACAGCCTCATCTGGGGCCAGCGCAGAGCTCCGGGGCCTGGGGAACGCATCCAATGGTGGTCCTGGGACCCGGCACACTTCTGCTCACCGAGTGGGAAAGGTTCTGGGCCAATTCCAGCAGGTGTGTGTGTGTGTGTGTGTGTGTGTGTGTGTGTGTGTGTGTGTGTGTTGGGGGGGTTGCCCTCCACCCAAGAACTCTCCACGACACCAGCCGGATGTCCTACAATTCACCTGGATTTTGACAGTATTTGGAAACAACATTGATCTCACGGGTAAGTGCCCAGACCTGGAAGATCGTCCTGTGTCCCATCCCCCATCTGGCCCCCGACTACCCACCCCAACACCCCAACACCCACCCTGCGTCCCAACCCCAGGCTCTCACCAGTGCTTCTGACCAACCAGCTGCAGATTGGAGGCTCTGGGGACCCCCTCCTTGGGGCCAGGTAATTTGCTGCAGCAGCTCACAGAAACGAGAGACACGGGCGTTTACCAGCTTGTTGAAGGATGTGATAACTTTATCATGTACACAGGTGCACAGCCAGAAGGGAGAGCTGCCGGGGGTGGGGGGGGCATTGTCTTCCCAGGCCCCCAGGGCCCATGGTCCCCACATCACCTGCTCACCAGCCCGGGAGCTCCCCAGACCCCGTCCTTGTGGGGGTTTCTGGGGCTTCATCCCAAGGACGGGATTGATGAAATCACCAGTCATGGCTGTGGGTTCACCCTGCGGCCCCGCCCCTCCTGAGGGCAGAGGCTGGGGGTGGGGCTGGGGCTGGGGGGTCCCACCTGTAAGCACGTGGTCGGCCCCCTGGCAACCAGCCCCCCATCAGGTGTTTTCCTGACCTCACCTCCTCAGCATAACAGGAGACACCTGAGCCCCCGCCTTAGGGAATCCGGGGGGGCTCGGGGGCTCCGTGCTGGGAATGCGCCGAGACCAAGTCTGTCCTCACCAGGAATCTCAGGAACTTATGTCACTTTATGGTTTTTGAAAACCCTTCATTCTCTTTGACCTTGGTTCTCTCTTTCCCCAGAGATTCCTGATGTGCTCACTGGTCTCACTGAAAACAAGTGGGTTTGAGGCTGAGGGTGGACGAGAGTCTCAACAACCTGACACCAGACGCCCAGGGGCCCTGGGGGTGATGAATAACCACGGAAGGACAGGACAAAATGTTCCCTACATCTGGTTTTTTGTCTGCCTTCAGGGCTTGGCTCCATGCTACCCTGCAGACCAGCCCGCCCCCCACCCAGGCCCAAACTCCTCCTCCCTGCGATATCACCTGTCACCGTGTCCCGGTGTGCCAGCGTGCTCCTCTGTGTGAGGTCCGTGGCCCGAGGGAGGGGGCCACCTGTGCTGTCCTCGCTTATGGCACTGGGCTCACCATGCCAAGGGCTGACACTCAAGTGTCTGTCGGGAAACACCAGAATCTTATTCCTGGATGTATATGACTTGTTGAGTGGATGAAGGAATGATGGACAGTGACACCCCCTGTGTCCAGGAGCCGCAGTGTCAGTGCCGGGGACTGTCTGCCACCAGGGGCGTCTGAGACCGATGGGAGGGCGCCCGGCAAGCACCAGGCCTCACACTCGCTCCCGTCCTGGTGTGTGAGTCCCCACTTCCAGGTGCAAGGGGAAGTCATCCGTGGGAGGGTCCTCTGGGGGGGCCAGGACTCCACACCCCCCACTCTCAGACTCAGGGGTGGAATCCACCGTGGAAACGGGAAACGTCAGGAGCAGAGGGGACGGCAGCACAGGGACCCCCGTAGACACCCCCATCCCGGGAAGCGGGTCGATAAGGCCACCTTCAGAACCGCCCTGAGCTCCACCTGCCGTCTCGCAGACGTGCCCAGCCGGCCTTCAAGGGCGCGGCCCTGCGCAGCACACGGCAGCCAAAATGCACGGGGCACGTGCTCTGCCCCTGGCGCCTTCCTAAGCACCTGTTGTCCTGATGGCAACCGCGTGGCCCATGTGACGGGGACCCGGAGCCATGGGCGGGGAAGGACATTGCTGCACCAGCGCTGATGAGCGGCAGGAGGTGTGCACAGCTCGGGGCGTGGGGCTCAGATCTGAGCCTGAACCTCCAGCCCCGCGGACCCCAGCCACGACCCTACTATCCATCCTGTCTGAAAGGATGGGCCGTGTGGCCAGAACCTCTCACTTTTTTCGAGAATATCATTCATTCATTCATTCATTCATTTAAGAGAGACAGAGCTTGCACGGAGTTGGGCGGTGTGCAGAAGCAGCAGGAGACCGAGAATCCCAAGCAGACGCCCCACTGAATGTGGAGCCTGACCTGGGCCTTGGTCTCATGACCCAGAGATCTGAGGGGAAATCAAGAGTCTGAGGCTCAACCACCTGAGCCACCCAGGAGCCCCTGCTTTCACATATTTAAAGGAATAGATCCATATAAAGTATGTTTTCAGACCATAATGAAATTAAACTAGAAATAAAGAGCAGAAAGCTGAAAAATCTTCACGTATTTGCTAATTTAAACAACACATTAAAAAAAAAAACCCTATAGATCAAAGAAGAAGTCTTGAGAGAAGATACATTTCTTATAATATCTTACCTGGTTTTGGTATTGGCATTGGTGTAGTGCTGGGAAGTGTGTCTGCTTCCTTTATGGGTGCTAAAGCTCTGGAAAATTCAACTTATCAAAATTTGTGAAATGCAGCTAATGCAGTTGGTGAAGGGGAATGTACGGCATGGAAATGCACATATGAGAAAACAAGGAGGATCTAAAGCTGGTCACCTGAACTTCCGCTATGGGAAATGGAGTAAGACGAACAATTTAGGGCTCGTGCAAGCGGGACAGAGTACATCATAACAATTAGGCCAGAAGTCAACAACATTGAAAACAGGTACACAATAAATAAAATCAACAAAATGAAAAACTAGGTCCTTGGAAAATCAGTAAAATTGAGCAATCTCTAGCCACAGATGTGGAAAAAATATTTGTAAATCACCTTCCTGGTAAAGGCCGTGCATCCAGAATATACAAAGAACTCTCACAACTCAATAATAAAGAGCAAGCAGCTCGATTAAAAAATAGACAATGGATCTGGTTGGCCGTTGCTCTAAAAGCAATACACAGACCTTGAGTGAGGATGCACGGATTCCGGACATCACCTGTCACTATACGGGGCCACGGCATTGAGATGTGACCAGAGCTTGTCAGAACGACTGGAATGGGAGCACCTGGGTGGCTCAGTTGGTTGAGCATCTGCCTTTGGCTCAGGTCATGATCGCAGGGTCCTGGATCAAGTCCCTCATGGGGCTCCCAGCTCAGAGGGACTCTGCTTCTCCCTCTCCCTCTGCCCCTCATACTCTCTCTTGCTCGTGCATACTCTCTGTTTCAAATAAATAAAATCCTTTCTAAAAAAAGAATGACTAAAATGTGAAAATGGTTTTATACCAATTTCTGGCGAGGATGTGGAGCAGCAGGAGCTCTCATTCACTGCGGGTGGGAATGCGAAATGGCACAGCCGCTTTGGAAGACCTTCAAAGTCTCGGATAACACTAAACAGCCTTACTGAATGATCCAGTAATTGTGCTTCTGGGTAGTTTTCAACAGATTTAAAAAATGATATCCGTACAAAAAGCTGCATATGAGGCACCCTTATTCACAGTCACCCCAGTGGGAAGCAATGACGCTGGGCTTCGGTAGGTGAATGGGTACACCAACTGGTCATTAGTATGGTGGGCTGCCCCTCGGTGATGAAAAGGAGTGAGCGACCCTACCAGCATGGGTCTGAGCTGGATATTGAGAAGTGAGAGGCTACGTGGTGTTGATTCAATTGATAGGACATTCTGGAAGAGGCCAAAGTGTAGAAATATAGTGTTGGTAGACAGGTTGCTCTCAGTGGCTCGAGGATGTTCATGAGCTGGGAGGTTGGAATGCTCAAAGCACCAGGGAGCTTTAGGCAGCGACTCTTGGATGGTGGATACATGACCCTGGGTGTTTGGGAATACAGGACCTCACAGCACAGAGTGAACCTTCATGCACACAACTTAAAAAACTCACACAGGAGTTTGGGGATCCCAGGTGGAAAACAGACTGAGAAAGAGCCGTCACAAGTGTGTGAAGGAGCTTCATGAAAAGGGTGGGGGTGAGGCGCTGGCCCTCGTAACTTCAGAGATGAGCAGAGGCCATAGGCTAACGGTGGGAGGACCAGTTCACAGCACCGTCCTCCAGCCAAGGAGCTGCTTCTCGAGGTGGAAGAGGGGACAGCTCTGGAACTGCCGCGTGGACGGGGCACTGTGCAGCCAGGCGAGTGGATGTGGGCGGTGGGAGCAGACTACCCACTGTGACAGAGGGAGCTCACAGACGAGCAAGGGAGGAGGGAGCAGTGGACTGAGAGTATTGGGTGAAAGTCTCAGACATCAGTGTGAAGTCGTGTTCAGCTAGTGTAGACTCAGATGGCGCATGCAGCAGTGGCTACTGATGTGTGTGTTCACGTGGGTTAGCACACACATGTTCTGTTTCCCTGGGAGCCGGGGGCCTGGAGGCCGTGAGGCCTCATCACGACCTGTGCTCAGCACTTGATACTCCCCTCCTCTGGGAAAGGGCCCCACGGCTGCTGGGAGGACCGGCTGGCTCTGGGCCCATCAGAGAACACAGGAGGTGAGCGTGGAGCACCTGGTGGCACCAGGACAGGAGGTATCTGAAGAAACAGGACGATGCCGCGGAGACAGAGGAGCCGCACGAAAGACGGGCCCGTGGCCAAAGCTGGGGCAGGTATGGCAGCACATGAAATAAAGTAGTAATTGGTTTATAACCCATAGAATAAAATAAATATGCATGAATGTGCTATAAATAAATGCAAGACTAGACAAATCTCTCACACAGAAGAATTCAAGGAGGTGGAACACGGCTCCCCATCCCTCAAATGTGGGCTGTGCACAGCGCCTTCTCTCCGAAGCGCCCAGCATGCAAAGGGGAGAAACCTCGCAGACATGACCTCAGCCCCGTGATCCCAGTGGCCAGGAAAGGAGTCCTGCTGGTGGCACGTGCCCTGGCTCTGATGGCCAGGAGCGCTCTTCCTCTGTGGTCTTCCTCCTGAGAGCCCATAACCCCAGTGTAATCGCTGGAGAACATCAAACACTCCCAAGTTTGCAGAAATTATGCAAACCACCTGACCAAGATTTCTCAGAACTGTAAAAATCATCCAAAGCAAGAAAAAGTTTGAGAAATGGTTACAGCCAAGAAGAGTCTAGGGACATGTGGCAACTGAATGTCATATAGTGTCGGGGTGGGGGGGAAGAGGGGACCTGGAGCAGAAAGGACAGGAATACAAAACTTTATCAACGTTAGTTGATAATGATCTGTCAATATTGATTGATCAGCGGAACCATACTAAGATATGCTGTGGGCTCTAACTCTGGAAAACTGTGTGGGGGTCCCCAAAGAGTTAACAATAGATCTGCCCTACGACCCAGCAATTGCACTGTTGGGGATTTACCCCAAAGATACAGATGCAATGAAACGCCGGGACACCTGCACCCCGATGTTTCTAGCAGCAATGTCCACAATAGCCAAACTGTGGAAGGAGCCTCGGTGCCCATCGAAAGATGAATGGATAAAGAAGATGTGGTTTATCTATACAATGGAATATTCCTCAGCCATTAGGAACGACAAATACCCACCATTTGCTTCAACGTGGATGGACCTGGAGGGTATGATGCTGAGTGAAGTAAGTCAATCGGAGAAGGACAAACAGTGTATGTTCTCATTCATTTGGGGAATATAAATAATAGTGAAAGGGAATAGAAGGGAAGGGAGAAGAAATGTGTGGGAAATATCAGAAAGGGAGACAGAACATGAACACTCCTAACTCTGGGAAACGAACTAGGGGAGGTGGAAGGGGAGGAGGGCGGAGGGTGGGGGTGAATGGGTGACGGGCACTGAGGGGGCACTTGACGGGATGAGCACTGGGTGTTATTCTGTATGTTGGTAAATTGAACACCAATAAAAAATAAATTTATTATAAAAAAATAAAAAAAGATGTGGGCTCTAATTTAATAATACACACCACATATAGGTCAATAAATAATATAATCGTTCTTGCATGTGGTGTAGGGTATGAGAATTGTGCCATGTTCACACTTTTCTGTAAATCTAACACTATTCTAGAATAAAAAGTTTGTTTAAAAATGATCTCCTTTTGTAATAAATGTCTCCAAAAATAGAAACCACTCAGATTATTAAATTAATCAAATCAGTCTTGTTTGTTATTCAATATTAGTAATCCATGTTTCACTGAATGGAGAGAAATGAATGTTTGTTTACAAAACCACAATACAGTTATAGATTGCTCCTTTAACTTCCTATTTTTAGTTAATAAATTGAAATCAAATCGCTTTTTGTAACCTCCAAAGGACTCAGTGATTACCTGATGAGGAGGAGATTTTAGGCTCTTGTTTTATAAATGAACAGATGAATCCCTAAGGATTATTTTGATTGGTGGGAATTAAGGTTTCAGCAGTTTAAAAAGGTTTAAAGGGGACCCAAATCAATAGGGGCTTTCTATTTTTGAATAGTTACAACCTCTTATTTATATTGTGTATGTGAGGAAACATTGTCTCCACTAAACACTCAGGGCATTTTGGCACCATTTCACATCTGGATAAAAGTATATTTATTATGATCTCTTGGGGAATGTTAATATCGCATTGCTTAATACCTCTGGGTCCCCTCTTTCTAAAGTATTTGGTGTTTGAATTTAGTAAAACACACAAAGTGGTTGATCGCCTAGATGGTTTTTTTTTTTTTTTTTTTTTTTTTTTTTTTGCCTAGATGGTTTTTAATTCCTTCTATTTCTGTTAGGTTACTGAGTAATTCCAGATTCACCCCATCCTATCTGATAAATCAGTGCAAGTGACTTGGGTTTGTCTTATGAGTGGTTTTTTACAATAAACGTAAATAGAAAAGAAGGAAGAGCCGGAGCTAAAAAGCAAATTGATCCTTTAAAATATTGATTTTACACACATTTTACTTCCCATTTGAATACCAAGCATTCTGGCAATTTTTTTCCTTCTTAATTAGAAAATTAAAACCCGAAAGCTCAGCGCTCTGAAAACGAGTGTGTGCGGCACGGAGCTGCGACAACACTGCGCCGGTGTCTCTGCGCACGGCTGTCTCCCTCTGCCAGCCACTTCTCACTCTGCTTGGTTTCCTGGGAGCACCCAGGGACTCTCCAACTCATGGACAGCAAGGTGGCTGCACTCTGTGGTCTTTAACCCTCTGCCTCTGTCCTACCTCGGTTTCCTCACACTTTCTTCTCTTTCCCCCTCAGTGGGAGGGTTTTCACCAAATCGATTGTGAAAGACAGGCTCTCGCTTGTCTGGTGACTCCTGGAAGATCACTTGTGTGATCAAGGTTCTCCTTGCTTTGTCCTGTTGTGTTCGGAAGTCCATCTGTCCTCAGGGGCAGGTTACCCAGTTTTCAAAATTGTAAATGGTTGACTTGGACTGTCCCACATATTTGAGAGCTCCAAGGTAATGTGAACCGCGCCCCCGATACGTGCTTGCTGTTCTAGGGGCTTGGCCTAAGCAAGCTCACTGGATCCTCACACAGCCCTAGACTCGGCATGGCTCTTGCAGACGTGGAAAGGGCACCCAGGTGTGCCCCCGTGGGGTCTGGACGCTTACATATGCCCAGCACTGTAGAAGCACTAATCATAGTGTATCTGCTTCCTCCACACATAAGATGCCAGCGGGTTAAACATGCTTCCAGCTGTCACGTATCAAAACAAACATATTTTTATGGCACATTAAAGGAATCATACACCATGATCAAATGAGATCTATTCCAGGGATGCGAGGATGGTTCAACTTCTGCAAATCAGTCAATGTGATCTCAGTAGATGTAGAAAAGGCGTTTGACAAAATGCAATTCCAGTCATGATAAAAACTCAGTGAACGGGGTTGAGAGGGAACATTCCTCAACCTAGTAAAGACATAAGGACAAGCTCACAGTCAATATTATACTCAATGGTGAGAAGCTGAAAGCTTTTCCTCTAAGATCAGGAACAGGACAAGGATGCCCACTCTTGCTGCTTCTGTTCAGCAGAGTACTGGAAGTCGTGGCCACAGCAATCAGGCAAGAAAAGGAAATAAACAGCATCCAAATTGGAAAGGAAGAAGTAAACTTCTCTCACTGAGCATCATGTCCCTAAGGTCCATCCATGCTGTCAGAAAGGTAGGATTCTCTTCTTTTTAATGGCTGAACAATATTTTAGTCCGAGTGTGTATGTATTACACTTTCAATCCATTCATCCACCGAAAGACACTTGGCTTGTTTCCATACCTTGGCTACTGTAAATAATGCTGCAATAAACATGGAGGTGTCAATATCTCTTCAAGATAGTGATTTCAGGGGGGTCTGGATGGCTCAGTTGGTTGAGCGCCTGACTCTTGATCTCAGCTCAGGTCTTGATCTCAGGGTCATGAGTTCGAGCCCTGCATTAGGCTGCATGCTGCGCAGGGAGCCTGCTTAAATTGGATATACACTCAGAAGTGGGATTGCTGCTCAAATGGTATTTCTACTTCTGATTTTTTGAGAACCCTCTGTAGTGTTTCATATAGTGGTTGCACCAACTTACAGTCCCACCAACTGTGCACGAGGGCTCCCTTCTCTCCCAGTCCTCACCGACATTTGTTCTCTGCTGTCCTTCTGACCACAGCCTTTCTAACACAGGTGAGGTGACATCTCATCGTGACTTTGATTTGCATTTCCCTGATGACTAGTGATGTGGAGCATCTTTCCATGTACCTGTTAATTATTTGTAGGTCTTCTTTGGGAAAATGTCATTTTTTAAAAAATCCACTTTTTAATTGGATTATTATTAGTTTTTTGCTCTTGAGCTGTGTGAGTTCCTTATATATTATGAATACCAACCCCTTACCATGTTTGTGGTTCGCAAATGTTTTTCCTTTGCTGTATTTGCCTTTTCACTGTGTCCATGGTTTCTCTGCTGGGCGGAGCCCTTTAATTCGATGTCCTTCCACTTAGTGAATTTTGCTTTCATTGCTTGTGTTTTTAGTGTCATATGCAAACAATCATTGCCAAGACCAATGCCAAGGAACTTTCCCCCTATATTTTTCTTTTCGGAATTTTACAGGTTTAAGTGTTATGTTTAAGTCTTTAATCTGTTTCAAGTTAATTTTTGTGAGTGGCCCAGTTTCACCCTCCCACTGGGCAGGCTCCAGAGCCCTCCCCAGGCCGGGATGAACCACCTGCCCAGACTTTCCTCCCCATCCCTTCTCTTGTTTTCTGCCATCTCCTCCTCACTCCTTCCTCCCCTCCTCCTTCCTCCCTCCCCTTCTCCTCATCCTCCTCCTCCTTGCTCCTCCCCCTCCCCTTCCCTCCTCCCCACTTCTCTTCCTTCCTTCTTCCTCCCTCCCCTCTCCTCCTCCCCTCCTCTGGTCTCTCCCCCTCTCTCCCTCTCCCTCTCTCCACCTCTCCCCCTCCCCACTCTCCTTCTCCTCCCCCTCCCCTGCTCCTCTACTTGGCTGTTCCTACAGAGCCCTTAGGACTGCATTCTCCTGGATGCAGCAATCTCACCACTAGGAAATTATCCTGGGGAGTCCCTGCGAGACTGAAGGAACTCGACTGGGTGAAGATGTTCACTGCAGCATTGTCTGCAGTTCGGAAAGCATGAGCTCTCAAGAGAAGGCTGATTAAATCATGAAAATGCCAAACAAGCCAAAGTCCTGTGATCCTTAGGGGTGAGGACGGTGGGCCGTGTTCACGGTGAGAACACAAGGCGACAGCCCACTGATGGGTCGGGAATCTGTGTTTCCTGCGTGTGTTTGAGTCTACAAGGGGGGCTGCCCCAGAGACGGGACTGATCCCCGGTGGGCGGGGGCGGCGGCCTTCTGAGGTTCTCCAGGGAACACAGGTTGCTTTTGTGAAACGAACAGGTTCGGTGGGGGCAGAAGGGCTTCTGGGAACACAGTCACCACAGGCCTGTGCTGGTGGAAGGCAGAGCTTGACGGGCGAGGAGAGAGGGCCTGTGGGGTCGGAGGTGGCATCGGGCCGGGCAGGGAAACAAGAAGGCCTCTGGTTCGCATCGGGACACGAATGGCGCTTGAGGAGCAAAAGCGTCTGGGCGGTGGCACCGGGAGTGGGCAGGACAAGCCACCGCGTCCAAGTCTCCAAGTAAATGAACAACGTGTGCCGTGTGGTCCCCAGGTGCAGAAGCTGCGCCACAGAACACCCGCCTACAGCCAGAACCCCCCGACGGTGCCGGTGCCCCAGGGCTTCCAGCCCCCCCTTCCCCGTGTTCCATCCTGTACCCGGTGCGGACTCACCGGCCGCGGCGGGGGCTGCTCCTGGGGGGCGCGCAGATGGGGTGTTCTCCGCTTCAGGGTCCTAATGGCTCAGGGAATACAGACCTTTCACAAGGACTGAGAATGCCGCGGGAGGCCGAGGGGGTCTTCACTGGGGGTTCAGGCAGATGGGGAGGCGGGCCCCGCACTCCCTGGGCTTGCTCGGTTCCAAGAGGAGAGGACAAAGTCCTGGAAGATTTTCAAGATTTCCCAAGAGGAGGGGCTCGGAACAGAGAACTAGATGGGGGCTGTGCCCGGGGGCTTCCCCCGGGTCTGGGGCCCCCACCGGCTCCTCATCCCTCCCTGGCCCTCCACCCTCCCTCCCACTTTGGGTGTGAATTTATCCTCCTGCCTAGTCCCACCCGGCGGGGGGCCTACCCAGGCGCTCCCCTCAGTGGGCCTGTCGGGGTCTCCACCCCCACTGCCTGCTACCTGCTGGAGTTGGGGGGCCCCTCTCTGCGTGTCCATCGAGGAGTCACACCCTTCATGCTTCAAGACGCTCGGGCTGTTCCCACTCCGGGCCTTTCCCGGCTGTGGGGGTGTGGCCCGTGCGGAGGCGGCTTTGTGGGGCTCCCCCAAGTCTACTGCGCCCAACGTCTCACCCACATCCCTGGGCGCTCAGAAGCCCGGAAGGTGGACCTGGTCGGGAGGGGCCCTCTCGAGCTGCAGGCTGGGCCATCCCGGTGCCCACCCCATCCGACCGGCCGGAACTGGGCTCCTGATTAGGCCATGGTTGATTCTTGTCAAATCACGGAAACTGGTGTGCGTTTATGGACTCTGTCCCCATCGCTCTGCATCGTGTCCTCCTTCACCCCGGACTCCGGAGGGAGACAGCAGGCCTGCGGCCCGGGGGGCCTAAGCGACTTCATTAGTCACTTCTTTTATTGCCTGGCCATCATTTCTTTGGGGTCACCGTCCTTCCCCACCCCAACATGTGCTCCGTTTGCCGATGTCAGCCTGGAGTTGGGCACATGCCTTGGGGCTGGCCAGTGAGAGTACCAGGCTCCTTGGCCACAGCGACCGGCGGAGGGATGAACCATGACCCATGGCAGGGCCATCACAGCTGCCCCCGGGATGCTGCTGGGAGCCCTGGGCCGTGCGCTCCTCTCTCCTCCACAGACAGTGGAGCTAAGGACCGAAG
Organism: Canis lupus familiaris; assembly: GCF_011100685.1. NCBI lineage: Eukaryota > Metazoa > Chordata > Mammalia > Carnivora > Canidae > Canis > Canis lupus. Next base: position 19,735 of record NW_023331324.1, read on the forward strand.
AAGCCAGAGCCTCACGGGAGTGTCCTTGTCAGCAGGGGACGAATGCCACCCCTGGGGCTGGAAACGCATGGCCAGGTGCCACAGGCCCCAGTGCGGGGCTCTGCAGCCTCTGTCTTAAGCTCCCTCCCCCACTGGGCTCTTCTCTGCTCTGCTCTTGTACAAACTCATTTAAATTCAAGCTTTTTGTGGAATAGCTTCAGTCAACAAGCCCTATTTTAATTTTCCTCAAGTGAAAAAGAAGGCCCAGGCGAAAAGCATTCTATCTGCTTCTGTGCCTTAGTTCGGTGGCTCACACCCCCTGGGCTATGAATGCCCAGACTCAGAGTGTCCTCATGCCGGGGGCCTCACAGGGCCTGCCCGGTTCCAGCAGCCACACTCAGGCATCCCTTTCCTGCACCACTCGGCAGGGCTGGCAGGGCTGGCCCTCCCCGGGGTCTGTGCCAGCCACGCACTGAGTTTCAAGTTGGTGATGAAACTGCCAGGTCCTAATGCAGGTGCAGCCCCTGGTTGAGTTTCCTGCCTTCCCCAACTGGAGCTTCTGCCCCCTCCCACCGCCCCGAGCTTCTGCCTCCGTCCCCAGCACCTCTGTGGTCAGCGGTGGACATAACGGGGTGGGAAGCCATGCCCAAAGTTCCTGCACTTGCATGGGGTCCAGAGGATACTGTCTCTGCCAGCGCCTTGCACCCAGAAGTTTGTCCCCTGGGTCCTGTCATCCCCTGGGCTGGCCCTTGGGGCAGGGTCTATGGTGACCCCATGCCAGATTTTTTTTAATTATTTATTTAAAACTCATGTAAATCCCAAAACTCATTCCGTGGGGTGACCCCCACTCCACCTCAGCTCCCTTCCATGCCCTCCTGGGTGGGTGTTTTTGGGGACGTCACCCCTTTGAAGACATTGCCTGGAAGGCAGAAGCTTGCAGCAAGCTTGGTGCCAGAGAAGCTCCCTAGCTCGCGGATCTGGGCCTGCCTCTGACCCCACTGCTTGGCCTGTTCTCAAAAAGCCTCCCCTGCCCATCCAGGTGGGAGCACCTCTGCCTGTCGTATCTCCCCCTCCGTCTCGTGTGGCATCGGGGGAGGCCCGGCTTTCCAGAAAGGTCTTCTTTAAACTGAGTCCTTCTGTGACAGCAGCCGACACAGCAGATCTTTCGGTCTTTGATTTCCTTCTTCACATATTGAGAGCAAATCTTGTAGCTTGGACACTCTCTGAGAGATTTATTCCTCTGCCTGCTTGTCTTAAAAGCTTCCTTCATAAATTCAACCATTTTTGTCAAACTCTGTAAAAGATTTATCAGTTTTTATTTTCACAGACAGCTCCTCCAACATCTGGTCTACCTCTTATTTTAAGGCACAGGGTCCGAGGCTCTCTCTGAAAGGAGCTCCCCAGAAGATGAGGGCTCCCCAGGGTGACAGGCCACCAGGACATGTCGGTCTCAGGCCAGAGGACAGCCCAACGCGGGGTCTGCACTCTGAGTGGCTCCAAACGCGTTATTTCCAATTTCTGCACCATCATCCCGTGAATGGACATTGCATATAGTTCATTTAATCAATGCGTATTGCTTAGAATTGATGAGAAATTCTTCACTTGGGATATTTCATTATCTGACGGAAATCTTCAAGTGCACACTTCCAAACACACCCTGGTGGCAGACAGTCCCCGGCACGGACACTGCGGCTCCAGGACACAGGGGGCGTCACCGTCCATCATTCCTTCGTCCACTCAGTGAGCCTGCATTGCACAGGGCCGTGTGGCAGGCACGGCGCTGGATGGGGGCAGGCCGACCCCTGCTCCACGGATTGCACATTCTAAAGGGCAGAGGGAGACGCCAGAGGCACGTGGTGTCAGGTGCCCGACATGGCAGTAGGCAGAGCAGGATAAGGTGACGGCAGGCAGGAGCAGAAGAGGGAGAAGGGACGGAGAGAGAGGGCGGTCCGGGGCCAGCAGACCCCCAGAAGGCCGCATCCCCGCTGCTTGGCCTGCAGGGAGGATGGGGGGGGCCTCAGGGCAGGCGCGGGGAGCTCTGGTTGGGCGGGGCTGATCTGCAGACTGAGCTGGAGCCGCTGCAGGGTTTGGGGCGCAGGAACGACGGGGTCCGGGGAGCTGGCAAGTGGGCGGCTGGGCTGCAGGAGCACTTGAGTGCTGCGGCGGGTGCACTGCAGGCACACGTGGCTTGCTGGCACATCACACGTCGGGTGTGAATAAGCGGGGTGCCACGTTCGTCTCTGCAGCCCTGACCCCGAGGCCCCTGCTGAGCTGCCCTTAGGGGGTGAGCATGTCTGCAGGGGGTGGGCGTGGAGGGCTGAGATCCACACGGATGAGCGTCCACATCCGCGGTGTGTTTCACACTTGCAGTGTAGATGGCACACAGGCTGCTGCGGCTGAAGCTGGGAGAGTCAGGATCTGGGGACGGCTGGGCGCTGACTTCAGGGGGTGGGTCAGAGGAATGGGGTGCAGGGGGCGGCTCACCTAACCGAGAGGTGGAGCCTCGTCCCTGGTCAACGCTCTGAACGCCCGCTGTTCCCGGAGCAGGACGGAGGCGGGAACGGACTCCCGGCGTTGCGGGCCTGTGGGGGGCCCGCAGAGAGGGGGGGCTGACGACGCACAGGTCGTGCTCCCGGGTTGCGCACACGTGCGTGAGCCTCATGGTTCACACAATTAGCTGCCAGGCTTGCTCCCAGCCGCTGGCGGAGCCGAGTCCGCTGGCGCCCACGGGGAGGGTGGACATGCTGTCATTCTGCAATGACGTGTGGAGGCGGATGTGGGTCGCTCACAGCTGCTCAGGGTGACGAGGAGCCACGGCTGGAAAGACATACGCGGCCCAGCGTGGTCTGCGCCCGGCAGTGGCGGCCTTGTCGTCCGTCTGGGGACCGGCCGCTCTGGAGGGCAGCGCCGCACGGACAGCGCGCTGTTGGGCCGAGCAGCGACCGCCTCCTGCGTGGCTGTGGTCCAGGGGGAGGTGTTTCCACGAGCATCCGTGCCAGCCCCGGGGAGGCGTGTGCTGGTTCCAGGTCTGGTGCCCCGGTTTGTTCCGGGCGCTGGGTGAGCGGCCGCCCCTGCGCCCCGTGGGGCGTACTGAGCCCCATCCACGGACCACTCAGGCGCTTGGCCTCTGTCCGCTGAGCCTTCCGGGCCCGGCCTCCCCGGCTCTCGTAGCTCCTCGTACCCCGTCCCTTCTGCAGAGCCTGGGCCTGCAGGGTCACGCCTCAGCCCTCCCCAGACCCACCGTCCTTGGGGTACTGAAGGGCTGGACGGTGGGGGCCACGTGGGGGCCAGCTCCCTGCTTCCAGCACGAGGCTCGGAGCTCCGTCTGTGCGCTGAACGCGCAAATGAGTGAAGAATGAGTGGACGGTTCTTGCCAAGGCACGTCTTGTCCAGCGGAGCTGACGCCGTGACGGCAGGGAGGACACTGACCCCGGCTCCCCCGTTTCCAAAGGGCGCAACGGCCCTGGCTTCGCTGGCGCCATGGGGTCGAGCAGTGATGTCTGCACATCACCCGGTCCTTGCTACTGCAGCCTCGGAGAGAACGGCCGGACCCACGCGGGACTCCGAGCGGTCCTCAGCGACTCGCCCCGGGGACGACAGGAGGGCCGCTCGGGGGCAGGCGACTCAGGTATCTTGTGAGTCGCCGAGGAGACAGGGGGCCCTGGACACGCGGACTCTGCAAGCCGCCCCGTCCCCGCGCGCACGTGTCTTTCCTCTCGCCTCCTGCGACTTTCCCTGAGGACTGGGGAGGACTCGGCCCGCGGGAGGTGGGAGCCGAGGGTCAGTGTCCGCTGCCTCCGGGGCGGCCGCTCCACGGCCCCGCTTGGCCCCGACACCCCGGAGCCCCGCTCAGGGAAGGGCTGCTAAGGGAAGGGACCCCGCCTTCCTCCGCAGGTGGTTGCGGGCGACCCCCCTCGGCACTCCAGGCCTGGGGGCTGCGCCCCGCGGCCACCTCCCTCCTCCCGCTGAGCATCCCGGGGAAATGCTTTTCCTGGAATTTGTGTTTGATGAAGACAGGGAGAGAGCGGCTCTCGGAGCAGGAACTGAGCTGCGGCCTGGGCGCCTGGGAGGGGACGGGCCGAGGTCTCCCAGGCCCGGCCAGCGCGACGCGCACCTGCCGCCAGGAGGGAGGAGGAGGCCCGGGGCGCCCCTGCGAGTCTCAGGCGCTCGGTGCGCAGGACTCAGGACCAGCAGCTCCGAGCTGGCGCCCGATGGCGGCTGGGCTGGGAGGAGGCGGGGGCCGCACCCGGGGTGGGACCGGAGGCCCGGGAGGCACCGTCGCCTCCCCGCAGTGGCAGCGGGCGGCTCCCGCCAGTCGGTGCCTTAACTTTTTATCAGGTTGTTCCTCGGAGCATTTTAATGTCAGTGAGAACCAGCGCGCTGCGGCTGACCTGAGCCTGGAAGGGCTCCCTCCACCCCGGCTCCTGCGGCTGTCGCCCCGCGGAGACGGCCGAGTCTGGCAGCCAGCCAGGGCCACCACGGCCGGCGGCGGATGCTGGGAAGCCCACCCCTGTGTCCAGGGTCACGATGGGGGAGGGGGGTGTCCTCGTCTCTGTGTGGGGAGCTGCAGCCCGGGGGGCCTTGGCTGCTGGCCTGACTGGCTTCAGGATGGGGGTCCTCGGACACCCTCGGGGGAGCCGAGCGGGGTGAAGCCGTCAGGGCGGGCGGTCACTGGCGGCCCCCGGGGGTCAGCACACACCGTGAGGCCACCTTCCTCCTCCCGGGGCTCCTTGTCCCTGAGACCCCGAGGGCAGGGAGCAGAGGCCGCACTAGTGAGGGCGATGGACAGCACCCATGGGTCACTCTTCCGGGCCCGAGGGAGGGGGCTCGTTACAAGTCCCCTCCTGACACCAGAAGGACCCTCCGGACCGGCTGAGAGCAGGCCAGGTCAGGACCCCAGCACCTCCCACCTGTGAGGGGGCCCAGCCCGGCGGTGCTCTGCCCTGGGCCGTCCTGCCTCCCCCTGCGCTGTAGGAGCCCTAGGACCCCCGTCCCGCCCGACGCTCAGGCTGCTCTTGGGGGCAGGGCAGGAGCCTGGTTTCCATTTTGCAGATGGGCCTGGGGGCCTGGGGGGGGTGGAGGGAGGAAGCGGGTGGGGCGGGGGTGGCGGGCGGCCTCCCTGGGGCCCCTCTCGGGGGAGGCAAGGAGCCCGCAGGCCTCAAGTGGCCACGTGATGCCTGCGACCACCATTGCCTTCTGCTCACAAGCCGCGCCGATGGCAGGTGATCTAAGGATTATGGGCTCTGGGAGACAAGTGTGGGGGCCACCCAGCCCCGCTCACACCCCAGGACTGCTGCCTCAGGGGGCTCCCCGAGATCCTACACGTCTGCCTGACCCCCAGTCCTCAGCCTGCCCTGGGGGCAGCGAGTCGTGTGGCCCCCACAGGACAGTGTAGACGGAGGGACGGCCTCCCCCGCCCGGCCCCTCCCGGGCCCACCGTGGAAGGGGTCCGTGGCTGTAGCGGAGCTCAGAGTCCCTCAGGCGACGAAGTCCAGGGGGCTCAGGCTCCCCGCCCCCCCCGGGAGGACCCAGCACCTGGCGGCCAGCTCCGCCTCGGCTCTGTGCACAAGTGGGTTCAGCTGACCTGTCTTCACTAACAGAGGCTGGGAAATGTAAACGAGGTCACCCGGTTTTAAACCAGGTCCCCACCCGTGGTCACGGCCAGCCACCGCGTGTTCCCAGCGTGATGACTCACGGGTCCAGAAACGGGACTATTTGAATGATGATCACTTATGCTTCAAACACTGTCATCGCGCAGGGTCTGTCTGCTACGTGGCCTCGTCGGGACAACACACTGAGGCACACATGTCACCAGGTGGCTGTATCCTGAGGAAATGCTAGTGGAGGAGGACTTAGCCCCTCCACGCTCCAGGGTCACCCTCACCCACCCATGGGGCTGGGGCAGGGTCTGTACCCGGCCGGTGAGGTTGTGTGAGGCTGGCTCTGCGCCGGGGCCCTGCAGGGCAGTGGGGGGATGCCCTGCAGGGAGGGTGGGTGGGGAGGACCCCACAGGGACCGAGGGCTCAGGGAGCCCGGGAGACGGTGGGCCGTCCTGCAGGGCCGGCTGCCTCTGAGCCGTCTGGAGGCCGCAGCTGCCGGGGACTTGGCTGGAAGGTGACGAGGCCCCAGGCCCACATGTCACACACGGGGACCTGCCTGCTGCCACTGCCCTGGTTCAGAATGACCGCTCAGCTCTCCACCCTCACTAGCTGGCCAGGGGACAGCAGCCTGAAGCTGGGGGAGGCGATCACAATCCCCCTTTTGCAGAATAGGTCTCGGGATGGACGCACAGACTTGGGAACCCCAGCGCCCGCAGCTCTGGTCCTGCTCACAGAGGGGTGTACAGAAGGCAGGGTGAGGCACACGGGGGTGGGGTGCCCTCAGGTCCCGCCAGATCCACCCCTTTCCGCTCGGTGTACAATCTCATCTCTAGAACAAGAGAAATCTTGCACGGAAGAGGCAGAGATACATTGAAAAAACATGGAAAAGGCAAAGGCACGTGTTGGGTGAGCTGTTCTAGAAGGAGCATCCACTGGCATCGTGGGCCGCACCTGCAGGGATGGGACCCTGCCTCACTAGGGCGCCGCAGGCAGTGGCAGGGCCTGGGTGAAGCCACCTGTGCGAGGACCAGAGCTTTCCGCCAAGGTAGCCATGGACAGGGCTGGGCCCGCCTGGGGTTTCAGCCCTGAAGACCGCCTGCTACTTGCGAACACTTTGAGCACCCCTAAACGCAAAGCCCGGAGCCTGGTGAGCTCAGCCTGTGGAGCCAGTGACTCCTGATCTCAGGGCTGTAAGCTTGAACCCCATGTTGGGTGGAGAGAATACCTCGAAATAAAAAATCTTTTTTTTTTTTTAATTTTTATTTATTTATGATAGTCACAGAGAGAGAGAGAGGCGCAGAGACACAGGCAGAGGGAGAAGCAGGCTCCATGCACCGGGAGCCCGATGTGGGATTCGATCCCGGGTCTCCAGGATCACGCCCTGGGCCAAAGGCAGGCGCCAAACCTCTGCGCCACCCAGGGATCCCCTAAAATAAAAAATCTTTAAAAAAATACCAAATTCAAATATGTTTCTCAATTTACTTTTGACTTGGGATCCATGGTTTGGGTTTATAACGGGGCCGTGTCTCCTTGTTCTTGTGTCCTCTGGGGGCATCTTCATTTTGTAAGATCATCAAGAGGCAACAGAGTTGCCAGGCCAGTACTGGTGAATGTGGGCAGCCTGTCCCAGAACCGCGTGGCCTGCCAAAGGCCTGGGGCACCCTGCTGGGGACCGGGGGACTGCTGGAGAGCCTGCCAGACTTGCTGCGTGCTCTGGAGGTGGGGACGCAGGCCCTCCGCGGTGGACAGAGGCACCTCCACATCCCACCTCCACCCTCACAGCTTCCTGTCCAGGCCTCTGCGTTTCTGTGTGTCCCTCCCCTCTTGCGTCACTGGGTCATGGTCTCCTGCAAGCTGGGGAACAGCCGCAGGGTCAGGAGCTTGGCATACCTTAGGGAACATGGTTCTTCCACAACATATATGCTTATGTAAATGTGATCGTATTCTTGGTACCACAGGAGAGGTCTCCATCTTCACTGACCATTTATTTTATTTTTTATTTTTTAATTTTTAAAAAGATTTTATTTACTTCTTCATGAGACACCCAGAGAGAGAGAGGCAGAGACACAGGCAAAGGGAGAAGCAGGCTCCCTGCAGGGAGCCCGACATGGGACTTGATCCTGGGACTCCGGGGTCATGCCCTGGGTCAAAGGCAGATGCTCTACCGCTGAGCCACCCAGGCGCCCCTTCACTGACCTTTTTAACACACTTTCTTTATTATATATATATATATAAATTTATTTTTTATTGGTGTTCAATTTGCCAGCATATGGAATAACACCCAGTGCTCATCCCGTCAAGTGCCCCCCTCAGTGCCTGTCACCCAGTCACCCCCACCCCCTGCCCACCTCCCCTTCCACCACCTCTTGTTCGTTTCCCAGAGTTAGGTTAGGAGTCTTTCATGTTCTGTCTCCCTTTCTGATATTTGTCGTTCCTAATGGCTGAGGAATATTCCATTGTATACATAGACCACATCTTCTTTATCCATCATCTTTTGATGGACACTGAGGCTCCTTCCACAGTGTGGCTATTGTGGACATTGCTGCTAGAAACATCGGGGTGCAGGTGTCCCGGTGTTTCACTGCATCTGTATCTTTGGGGTAAATCCCCAGCAGTGCAATTGCTGGATCTTAGGGCAGGTCTATTTTTAACTCTTTGAGGAACCTACTCAGTTTTCCAGAGTGGCTGCACCAGTTCACATTCCCACCAACATTTAACACACTTTCTTAATATAGATTTCTCATTGCAAATAACAGCTTTACCCAGTCATGTTCTGCTGCATGTGTGTGCATGTGCATGCACATGTGTGGTGCGTGGGATGTCTGTAAGCCTGGTAATATGAGTGCTCATGTGTATACACATGTGCATGCCTGGGGATGTGTGCACGTGTGTGTGGTGTGCGCTTGTGTTTGTGAGCCTGGCATTATGTGCATGTGTATGCAGGTGTATGAGTGTGCATGTATGTGCACACGCGTGTGTGTCTATGAGCCTGGCAATGTGTGCACGTGTGTGCAGGTGTGTGTGGTCCTTTGCAGATACACATGGCTGAGTGCACATGTGTGTGCATCTAAGTGCCTAGCCACAAGATCCGGGTCAGTGTGCTGTGCGGCCTGCTTCCCGGGGAACCAGGATGCCCGGATCTTGCCCGGCCTCTGCATAGCCCTGGCAGGTGAGGGAGGTGTGCTCGTGGTGATTTCTTTCTTTTTGTAAAAAAAAGATTTTATTTATTTATTCATAAGAGACACAGAGAGAGAGAGGCAGAGACACAAGCAGAGGGAGAAGCAGGCTCCCTGCAGGGAGCCTGACCTGGGACTCGATCCTGGGACCCCAGGATGATGCCCCAGGCCAAAGGCAGGCACCAAATCGCTGAGCCCCCTGGGGATCTCCTGTCCTCCGTCTTTTCCACGCACTTCATCTTGTGTTTTCCCAGTCCTGTGTGTCCTTGCTTCTGATTGGAATTCGTAGGCTCTGTGGCTCTCTCGTGGCTGCACTGACCACGCACCCACGTGCGCAGAGTCCGCAGTCCTGCTGCCCGCGTGGCGCCTCCACCTGAGTAACTCAAGGGCTTCGGGGCACTTTACCACTTATCACCCCTTTACCGCATCCGTGCCCTCCCCCGCCCCGTGGTTGCTTGTCATTAATATTTGTGTTTCTTCTATTTCACCCAACATTTTGTGGATTCTGTCCTTTGCGGGACCATTCCACTGGCATCAGAAGTCAAATTCACCCTTAATCCCTGCTTCCAGGGCCTGTCTGGGGTTATAGAAAAATCAAATGAAATTCTACACACCTGCATCTCTCTTAGTAGCCACCCCCTGGAAACCTAAACAGATGCAAACCTCCTGTGCGCCACATGGCTGAAATCACCCACAATCGAGAGAGAAGGCTCTGGGATAACTGTCATTTTGAGCTGGTCAAGAATTTCACTTGCTGGTTTTCGTACTTTTTACATTTAAATTGCTAAAACTATTGCTGCGAGATTCTCGATGTCACTTGCTCACATCTGGGTGGCGCACAGCATGCAGTGGCACAGGCTTGAGTCTATGCCATGCTGGCTTCTACCTTCTGGGAAGGAGACTGGAGGCGTCTGTCACCGACACTCTTGCCCACCGTAGGGCAGGAAGGTTCCACTTGTGCGGTGACACGCGACTTCCACAGAGATCCTTCCGTCTCATGAAAGCAGGCCCTGGGGGCCACTGTGCACTGTCAGTGGAGGCTTTGGGGGGAGGGAGGGCAGGAGATAGTGCCTCTGCCGTGGACTCCGGATCCGCGCACACCAGTGCGCGTGGACGAGATGCCTGCAGCGTGCCGGGTGGGGACCCTCCCCGCTAGGGGCCAAGCCTGCAGGCTGCCGTCGTTGACGGGTGTCCATGTGCACCCCATGGAGCCTGAGAAATGTGTGCGTGCTCAAGCCCCCAGGGTCTGCCCTGCAAGCATCGGTGACCATCGGCACCAGCGAGGTTGGTGATGACAGTGAGGGGAAGTGAGGCGGATCGAGTCCCCGGGACCCAGCCGGACGCAGACCCGCATCTGTGAAGTCCAGCAGGGCCTGGCCCCGGGCACACAGCCTGCAAGCTGGGGGACCTCAGGCCCCGCATCTCGGTTTCCAGAGGAGCTGGGTCGACGCACGTTTATAGACGTTGGCACGTGTCATGATTTCAGACCCGAGATATCCACCGTCGTCCTCCTCCCGGCTTCTTCCCCTCTCGCGGGGCCTTGCCTAGCCGCAGAAGGGTTTATGGGAGCTGCTGAGTCTGAAAACACCATCCTCACCCCCCGGAAAATCCCCTTAACCATGTGCCTGTGGTTCGTCTCCACTTTCTGTTTACAGCGCAGGCTGCCCATGTTCCAGAAGCTTCCCTCGCTCATGCCATCCCACCCCCCCCACACACACCCCGCTCACACTCTGCACCATGGTGCAGGCACGTTTTGCCTCCTTGGGTCCCACGAGCGGCGGGCCTCTTCTGGGTCAGGTTGGTACCAAGGCCCCGGGTGCCAGTGCCCACAGCGTCTGTCCCGGTAAGTGCTCGGTGGTGCTTGTGGAGCGTGGCTGAGCCTGACTCATTGCCCCTGAACCGGGCGCGGACAATTGGACGTGTCTGTTGGGAGGCGCCCCTGCGGCAGGGCTGGGATTCGCAGTGGGTCGGCGGGCGTGAGCCCTGCAGCCCAGGCAGCGCCACCCCTCCTGCGCTGACACCCCGCCAGCTGCTGGGGCTCCTGCGCTCTCCAGCCGTCAGCCGGCAGCTCCGGACCCAGAGCAGCACGATGGGCTGGATCTGTACTCCCTGAAGCCTGCTGGTTCCACGTCCCTGGCCTCCCGCTGAGCAACGCCAACCCGCAGAACCTGAGATCAATGGCTGGAGGCCGGTAGGACATGCAGCCGCGGGCTCTCCAGACCCCACCGGATGCTGGATGCTGCCTCGAAGAGCGCCCCCCCAACAGCTCGCGCACGGATCTTAATGGGGCGGGAAGGTGAGCACAGCCCTGGGCGGTGGCAGCTCCTGCAGCATCCACGTCCGCGTGGAAGACGCAGGTCTCCTTGAAAAACCTCTCGGGAGTAGAGGGGCCCGCTGAGCAAGGGGACATCTGGCACCGCAGGGCGCCTTCCAACCGTTGTGCACCTGCGTGAGCGGTGTGTGAGCCGCTTACGTGGGCCCCCCACGCAAGCGCTAATGCCAGGTGACAGTCCTGCAAGTGCCATCAGTTATAGACCAACCTCAGCTCTGTGGGCGCCGTCTTGGCAGAAGCCAGGCACTGACCTCCGCCGGGGAGGCTGCACAACAGGCCACTTCACTCTCTTGCTGACACCCACGCTGTCCTCACAAACCCAGAGAAGACCGTGGGACCCCGTGAGGCTGTCCCAGTATAGACAGTGCCCAGAAACGAGTAACCGGGTCCGTGACATGGGGCACGCGCTGTATTTTCATGGCTTGAACTCTACAAGGGGGTGAGAAAGCAGAGCCCCGTGGGCGGGACGGGGATGGACGCGGATGGACCCAGAAGCACCAGCAAAGGCCCGCCAGCCTCATCCTCAACCTAAGTGTAAAGCGTATAAATACAGAGAGGGCCCGTCCTATTGCCCTGGAGTAGATTTTATTCATCCTGGTGGGTTTTTTCCTTTGTTTTGAGAGACAGAGCAAGAGCGAGAGAGAGCGTGCACGAGCAGCAGGAGTCCTCACTGGGCGGGAAGCCCAACATGGGGCTGCACCCCCTGACCCCAAGATCATGACCCAAGCCAAAGTCAAGAGTTGGACACAGCCATTCATGCACCCATCTTCATCCTGGTTTCGAGTTTTAAATGCTTTATTCTAAATAAGCATGTCACAACATGCAGGGATAGCTCGGTGGGCCACCCTGTGTACTTCCAGGTGCCACTGTAGGGTGTGTGGGGACACAGGATAAAGTCCATGGATGGGCGCTTGGCCTCGCACATAGCACAGACTACCAATCTCCAGGAGCAAAAGTCTGCTGAGAAGCCGTCAGCTTGTGCTTCAAAAGTTAGCAGTTATTTTAAGAACATAATTCGCAAAGGTGAGGAATTAAGATGTACAATGTCAGAGGCTGCATTTAGAAATTGCTTTGAGAGGCATGACTTTTTGGATCAAATGACTGTCATCGTACATTAATTTTTTTCACTTTTATTTCTGGATTTTCTGCATGTATCAAAAAGGAAAGCCGTATGTGTTAATATGTGGCCTCCACACCCAAAAATAGAACTTCAAGATCAGTTGAATAACATCAGTTTTGTGGGAGTCATTAGATCCTCTAAAGTAGAAAATAAGTCAAGTAAAATTGTGTCAAGGTCTTCATTCAATGCTTGGGGTCAGCAGAAAGCTTTCAGAGCTTTGTCTCACGGACAGTGACTTATCTGACATGATTCTGGACGCTACCGTAAGTTTACTCTCAAAGTGGATGTTGAAGATTAAATGAGTTGTCTGTGGTGCTGATATAAACACGCTCTTGCCAAGCGCAGGCCATGGAGGAGTAGTGCTTGTATGGACTGAAGAGAGGAGCCTGGAATGTTCTTACTGGAAATGTGAAGATGCGGGAGCCCGTGACCCAGAGTCCAGGAAACCGAGTCTCTGAGCACAGACTTGCAGAGAGTGTGAGTGCGTGACCCCGGGGTCCTGGGATCGAGTCCCACGTCGGGCTCCCTGCATGGAGCCTGCTTCTCCCTCCGCCTGTGTCTCTGCCTCTCTCTCTGTGCCTCATGAACAACTAAATAAAAATCTTTAAAAATAGATAAAGTCAATGTAATATTAAAGGCAAAACTGTCAACACCGTGTTTGGGGATGATGGTATTTTAAAGTGGAATATGCACCCACAGAAGCCAGGAGGCCCGAGGGTTTTCCGGGGCGGTTGCTGTTAAGTCAAGGTGTGCTGCGGGCAGTAGGGACGGCTGTGCATTGCACGCTGCAGGGGGGTCCCTAACACGGAACACGGACACGTGTGGCTGGAGGGCTAACGATCTTGTTGTTTTACGGGACACTGTGGCTGGGACGCTTTTACAAGCCCATCATGTTGAAGCCCACCTGTCAGTCAAAAAAAAAAAAAAAAAACCATATCTCAAGAAATTATGTAATCCAATGAGCTCCGCACCTTTCCTTCGTCCTTAACGGTTCCTCGGAGTGACATTTAAATTAGAGCGCTCCCTGCTGCACGTTGGAAGGAACAGTAGCCTATTCGCATGGGGATTTGCTTCCCTTTCTGACACATTCCCCGGGTTTGGGTCCCAGGGAAGCACCACACTGAAGAATGTGGACGTGTATGAATTTTTATTTATTTATTTTTGGCCAAATGCTAAATGAAGAGTTTTTAAAATATGATAAAGTTTCAAATAGGAAGTTCCTAAACAAATCTGTGATTTAACCAAGCGCAAGGGATAGACTGAGAGTTAGGGCTCGTCCGCCGATGCAGGCCACTGGGGGAGGCAGGGCCGTGAGCCTGCACGTCCAGGGCACTGGCCACACGGCTACCAGCACCCACGCCCGGCCCGCCCTGCTCCTGGGACAGCCCCGTGCACGCTCGCCACCTCCTGCCCAGGGGCAGGGCCCGGCTGTGCCGTTGGGGCATCCGCGCAAGGCGCAGTCTGCTCCTGTCCTCCCGTTTCTGGTTTCCTCGGGGACAGCACTCCAGGCCTCCGTGTCACGGATCGGTGCGTGATGTTCGGGCGCACAAGAGACGCCACGGTGGTGAAATCAGCCTCCCAGTAAGGGATGATGGTAAAGAAAATGTAGGTCCCAGCAGAATGACGGACGCTCCATGTTCTATCTTCATGGAGAAACCGTCTACTTCTTTCAAATACGTCTCCTGGCGGCTCCTTCCCAGGCTTTTCTCAACTTTACCGACTTCCGACTGCAGGTTCCATGTTTTCCTGGTAGCAGGAGTGTTGAGGCAACACCTGCAGCTCTCTTGGGGGTTCTTGTACCTAAACTAGGCTCGCCATCACCTGCTTGCTTGCTTTGTCTTTCTTCCTTTTAAAGTTCTTATTTAAATTCCGGTACAGGTGATCCCTAGGTGGCTCAGTGGTTTAGCACCTGCCTTCAACCCAGGGTGTGACCCTGGAGATCTGGGATCGAGTCCCATGTCTGGCTCCCAGCATGGAGCCTGCTTCTCCCTCTGCCGTGTCTCTCTCTCTTTCTCATGAATGAATAAATAAAATATTTTTATAAAATAAAATAAATTCCGGTACAACCAGCACACAGGGTACTGTTAGTCTCAGATGTACAATACAGCGACTCAGCACCTCCTTGTACCACCCGGTGCTCCTCATGGCAGGTGTGTTCCGTCGTCCCCGTCACCTGCCCCCCATCCCTGCCCCTCCCCTCTGCTCACCAGCAGTGTGTTCTCTAGAGTGGAGTCTGTGTCCTGGTTTCTCTCTCTCTTGCCCCTTCACTCCTTTGTTTTGTTCCTTACATTCTACATGAGTGGGGATCCCTGGGTGGCTCAGCGGTTTAGTGCCTGCCTTTGGCCCGGGGTGTGATCCTGGAGTCCTGGGATCGAGTCCTGTGTCGGGCTCCCGGCATGGAGCCAGCTTCTCCCTCTGCCTGGGTCTCTCTCTCTCTCTCTCTCTATGTCTATCATGAATAAATAAATAAAATCTTAAAAAAAATCCCACGTGAGTGGGATCATATGGTGTTTGTCCTTCTCTGACTGACTTGTCTCGCTGAGCGTAATGCCCTCTAAGTCCATCCATGCTGTTGCGAATGGCAAGATTTCCTTCTCCTTGAGAACTGAGCGATTGTCCGCTGTGTATATATCCCGTCTTCTTCACCGTTCATCCATCCACGGACATCTGGGCTCTTTCCCTACTTTGGCTATTGTGGACATGGCTGCTGTGAACCCCAGGGAACAGGTGCCTCTTCGGATCTATATTTTCGTTGTTTTTTTTTTTTTTTAAGATCCCATTCATTTATTAATGAGAGACACACAGAGAGAGGCAGAGACACAGGCCGAGGGAGAAGCAGGCTCCATGCAGGGAGCCCGACGTGGGACTCGACCCTGGGTCTCCAGGATCGGGCCCTGGGCTGGAGGCGGTGCTAAACCGCTGAGCCACCCGGGCGTCCCTATTTTTGTATTCTTTAAGTAAACACCTTGCAGGGCAGTTTCTGGGTCATAGGGCAGCTCTGTGTTTAACTTTTTTGATGAGCCTCCATGCTGTTTCCCAGAGTGGCTGCACCAGTTCTCACTCCCACCAACAATGCACAAGGGCTCCCCCTTTCTCCACATCCTCACCAACACCTGTTGTTTCTAGTATTGTTAATTTTAGCCATTGTGACAGGTGTGAGGTAGTAACTCAGCATGGGTTTTTAAATTTTTTAAATTTATTTAGTTTTGCTAGAGAGAGAGAGAGAGGAGAGAGCGAACATGCACAAGCTGGAGTCAGGGCTAGAGGGAGAAGCAGGCTCCCTGCTAACAGGGACCTGACGTAGGGCTCCTTCCAGGACCCCGAGATCATGACCTGAGCCAAAGGCAGACGTGTAACCCACTGAGCACCCCAGGCGCCCTCATTGTAGTTTTGGTTTGTGTTTCCCTAATGATGAGTGATGTTGAGCATCTTTTCTTTTCTTTTTAAAAGATTTTATTTATTCATGAGAGATGCACAGAGAGAGGCAGAGACACAGGCAGAGGGGCAGGCTCCCTGTTGGGAGCCCGATGCGGAACTCCATCCCGGGACCCCGGGGTCACGACCTGAACCAAAGGCAGACACTCAGCCACCGAGCCCCCCCGGGCACCCCTTGAGCATCTTTCCTGTTGGCCATCTGGATCTCTTCTTTGGAGAAATGCCTCTTCATATCTCCTGCCCATTTTTACATTGGATTATTTAGGTTTTATGTTGTTGAGCTTTATGAAGTTCTTTACATATTTTGGATATTTAACCCTTTATCAGATCTGTCATTTTAACCCATTCCGGGACTTCCACGGCACTTCCGCCCTCCTGCAGGATGATCCTAGCATGTGACCGGGTCTTGCGTGAAAAGCAGTGCGTGAGCGGACCTGAGAGGGAGCTGTGAGCGTCAGGAAGAGGCCCTGCGGCTGGGGCAGGGGCGTCCCGCGTCTCCTCTGCAGTCCCCTCAGTGGCACACGTGCTTGCTGGGCTCCAGACAGGACCTGGTCAAAGACCTCTGCCTCCCCGGGGTCACCACTGCCTCTCTGTGTGCACCCCAGCTCTCGTATTTCAGACTGGTCCACCGGCTGGAGCATCAAGGGGTCCCAACCCGCAGGTTCACTGCTTCCCAGGGGAGAAACAACCCTTGGCCTGTTGATGGACTAAATCCCCCATCCAGTCACTCAACAAATATGTGCCGAGCGCTGTCCTGCTCCCAGCACCCCCGGAGGAGCCCTCGGACGGCCGTGCAGCCTGAGGACTGTGGCTGACCTGCCCCTCTGGCCCCTGGCAGGTCTCCCTCCAAAGATAAAGGATCGTGCTCTGCACTCGGTCTGTTGGAAAGAATATTGGGGTCATTGCCACTGTCCTCTCCTTACAGTTCATACAAATTGACTCCTTTAAAAAAATAATTGATATATATATGTATAATAACAAAGAAAGTGTAACAACCAGAGTTAAATCATGTTCAGGAGAGACACCGCCACGTTAGAACTGAATTGGAAAAGCGGCCCTGTCCTACTCCGCCAGCTGGAATGGTCTTGCGGCAATGCCACGGGAAGTGGTCCCCGGCGCCTCTCTCCGACGCACGGCGGAGGGGAGACGTGTGCCTGGATATATCTTTGTGTCATAAAGCAAGGAGAAATGAGAGATTAAAGATTTAAAAATAATGAAGGATTAAGAGACACAGAGCCAACCTACATGGGTTGTGAAGCCAACGTTGCGGCGATTTGGCCACCAGACGGAGAGTGATGACAGTGATGGAAAAAGCCTAAATATATAAAAAGCCATCAGGCCCCTGGGGGAGGGAAGGGGTTTTCAGTGGGAGCAGAGTTTCTGTTTTGCACGGGGAGGAAGTTGTAGGAGTCTGACGTGAGGCATGACTTCAGTTAGCTCGACTGTCTTGTACCCTTAAACATGGATTATGTGGCAAATTTTATGGGATGTGTATTTCTTTTTAAAGATTTATGTACTTATTCATGAGAGATACAGAGAGAGAGAGGCAGAGACCCAGGCAGAGGGAGAAGCAGGCGCCCTGCGGGGAGCCCGACATGGGACTAGATCCTGGGTCTCCAGGATCACGCTCTGGGCTGAAGTCAGGTGCTAAACTGCTGAGCCACCGGCTGCCCTGTGGGATGTGTATTTTTAAAAAGATTGTATTTATTTATTTGAGAGAGAGAGAGGAGAGAATGAGCAGGGAGGAGAGGCAGAGGGAGAAGCAGACACCCCACGGAGCAGGGAGCCTGATGCAGAACTCGATCCCAGGACCCTGAGATCATGACCTGAGCTGCAGGCAGACACGTGACCAACTGAGGCTCCCCAGGTGTCCCTATGGGGTGTTTTTTTTTTTTTAAAGATCTTATTTATTTATTCATGAGAGACGCAGCGAGAGAGAGAGGCAGAGACACAGGCAGAGGGAGAAGCAGGCTCCATGCAGGGAGCCCGACGTGGGACTCAATCCCGGGTCTCCAGGATCACGCCCTGGGCCAAAGGCAGACGCTCAACCGCTGAGCCACCCACGCATCCCTATGGGGTGTGTTTTTAACATAATTTTATAAAAAGAAGGCTTAGAGTTCAGAGAAGGAAGAGTGTCTGTGTGGGAAGAGCAGCAGAGCCTGGTGAGCTCGGCTGGGGCAAACCCCAGAAGCGTCGTGGTGGTTCTCCGTGTAGGCGGCGAGATGCTGGGCACGGTGGCATTTTTCGCACAAGGATGGTAACGGGGCCGTGACATTGGAAGAGGTCCCCGGTGGCTGTCGTGCTGAGTCCTGGGTGCGTGTGGGCTGCGCAGAGAAACCACCACGGGAGCCACGCCGCCACCGTGCTCAGGAACTCAGGATGCACCTGTGAAAGGTGCGGTGTGACCAGAGGAAGGCAGGTGGACAGATGGGGGCGGGGGGGGCAGAAAGCAGGAAGCACAGGGTTAGTGATCCACGGCAGCCCGGAGCCCTACCAGGGTCTTGGGCAGAGTGGACAGCAGGTCGGCTGCGCCCACGGCCCAGCGGGACTCCCCGCAGACGCGCTGGCCCAAGCCGGTGGGACCCAGCCCGCGGCACCCCGGGGCCCCAGCCCCCCTTGATGGCGGCCGCAGGACTTGGCCATGATCACGATGATGCAAGAGACAGGGAGGGACGGAGCAGAGCAGAGACAAGCACTAGAGACAGGGAGGGATGGGTCACACAAATGTCACGCAAGGAGCTGGTTGGGGCAGATGATGCGCATCATGGTGGACACAGGACATACAGGGCAGTGATCAAGGGGAAGGCCCCCGATGGGCTGGGGTGTCTCAGGAGTGTGGGCGCCCACCAGGTGAATCTGTTGGTTCAGTGCAGTCCCAGGGAGACCACCTACGGGTAGTTTTTATGGAAAACAAGCTGATTCTGAACTTCCCACAGAAATTCAGAAATTTCAAAGTGTTGCTAAGGCCCAAGACGCTCCAAGAAAGCAAAGTGGGGGGTTTGGAGTAACAGGCCCACAGCACTGAACACAGAGGGAACCGGGGCAGGGGTGTGGACACACAGATGCCCAGGATAACAATACTCTAAACTAGGCACCAGGGGGGCTCAGCAGTGGAGCGTCTGCCTTGGGCCCAGGGCATGACCTGGGGTTTCGCAGGATCGAGTCCCGCATCAGGCTCCCTGCATGGAGCCTGCTTCTCCCTCTGCCTGTGTCTCTGCCTTTCTCTGTTCTCTCGGAATAAATAAATAAATGATGGCCCCTGGATCAATGACGAGAAGGGAAATTATTGTTCATATATCTCCCTGGGTTGGTCCCCTGCTCGGGGAAGCCACGAGAGCGACGTTGCCCAGCTAATAAGTGTGGTTGCTGCACAGAATAAAGCCGGGGAGCAAGTTTGCACTGTCAGGACCACTTCTCTCCAGCTGGTCGGGTTCCAGGTGACTTACCTTCCTTTCTCTTTCCCATGTATTTCGGGATTCGCCACCTAAGTAAGACTTTTTACTTTTTAAAGATTTTATTTAAAAAAATTTACATGTGCTGCTTTCTGGAAAAGGACAATTTTATCATTCACATTTTTTTTTCCTAACTGATAAAGTTACATGTGTTTTTTCTTTTTATGCCAATCGCCAAATTCTGGTGTCTCTGCAGGATAGTAGCTGGCATGAAAATTGCTTCTCAGATTTCAGTTTAAAAATGCATTAGGAGACATTCTACATAAATTCTGTAAAGAGAAACTGCATCTCCTTCAAATAAACATCCCCCTTTCTGTGCTGTGATTCGGAATAATAGAGTCTCATGCAAATGAAAAGAAAATTGCCCCAGGCATCTGGCTGATAAAATAGAAGTGATGATAAGCATCACGATAAACAGCAGAATCGACACAGCTGGGGTTTTACTATAATATGGCCCTGGACAAACGTTCTGTCCCGAGTCCTTGAAGACGCAGGAAACAGGTGATAATATGAAGGTCGGGTTGTGACCCCTCAGACTCCTTAGTTCGATCCCTGCTGCCGCAAGAGGGGCTGAGGTGGGGGACCCAGGGCTGCAGAGATCACATCCTCAGGGCTCGAGACACCTGGCTTTCACGCACCCCCCTGAGATCTCCCTTCAGACTGGCTACAGGCCTGGCAGGTGGAACCTGGGGTTCCCCAAAGTCAGACACGACCCGAGTGACTCACGGGGGTGAAGGTGGGGCGGCTGGGGCCCCCTTGCAGACGGAGGGCTCACTGGCTAGGTTCTCGTGTCTGGGGGACACCAGAGGCTCCAGGACTGCGTGGGCAGTGGGGCAGGTGCTCACCCCGACCTCAGGCACTTCCCGGGGCAGACGTGCAACCCGGAGGCAGGCGGGGGTGGCGGGGGGTGGCAGCGGTGGCGGTGGCTGCAGGGCCCAGCAGCCCCTCCTCATCTCTCCAGGGCCTCGGACCCCAGGCTGGGGCTGCCCCTGGTAGCTCTGCTTCAGAGGCAAGATGCTCAGCAGGCTCCCTGCCACCGCCCAGGCCCCAGCTTAGATGTGCTTCCTCCCACCTGGCCACTGGGAGATGCTGGCTACTTGGCCTCCGGTCCGTTGCTGGCCCGTGGACGCCGGGCCGTGCCCCTTGCCCCCACGCAGCCAACCCAGGCCAGATGTGCTAGTTCCTTCCCAGCTCAGAGCTGTCCCTGTCCCCACCTGCCCAGGGCCGCCCACCAGCCTGCCCGCCCCACCCCGTCCTGGGCCCTGGGGCACCTCGGGGAGCTCCTTCTGGCTTCCACAGCCTGCTCCCCCGCCCGGTCACCCCGGCTTGGCTCCCTCTGACCCCCCCCACCCAGCGCAGGGCCTGCGGGAACCGTCCACTTGTCCGGGAACACGTGCGTTTACTGCGTGCGGGGTGCACGGTGCGGGGGGTCCGGGGGCACGAGGCTCCCTGGGCAGCGGGGCTAATGAGCGTGTGGCCTGCGACCTGCTGCTCTCCCGCCGCGACAGGACCTCTGGGGCGTCAGAGGACGTCCCCAGTGCACAGACAGCCAGCCTCGGCCCTGAGCGGGGGTGCTGGTGTGCGGCCCTCGCCCCTCCACCCCCGCGGGCAGCGCCTGCAGACCCCGAAGGGCTGGGGGCGAGTGGCTCCTGCTCTGAGAGCCACACGCTCCTGTCACCACTTCCCACTGCGCCGCAGCCGGAAGTCAGCAGCGAGTGCCAAGGCCCCCGCGTCTCTGCACCAATAAAACTTGGTTCAGGTTCACGGG
Organism: Canis lupus familiaris; assembly: GCF_011100685.1. NCBI lineage: Eukaryota > Metazoa > Chordata > Mammalia > Carnivora > Canidae > Canis > Canis lupus. The sequence continues at coordinate 40,597 of NW_023331324.1, forward strand.
ATCCGCATCCCATGAGGTGCTCACGCTCCAGGAAGCAGTCTTCTCTGTGGATTTTCTTCAACCTTCTAAAGCCCTAGAGACGCTCTTCATCCCCGGGCTGCGGGGCAAGGCGGTGGTGGGCTCGGCCGAGCCTGTCCTGCACTGACCCCCACCCCGGCCCACCTGGTGGGAGGTCAGAGGGGGGCCCGGCCCCATCCCCAGGAGCCTGCGCACACCCTACTGGGCTGCGCCTGCCGCAGCCGTGCAGCCTGCGGAGCAAAGCAGGGGACCTGGGGGGCTCAGTGACACCGGGGCCAACTCGTCTCCTGTGGGGCTTGGTGTGACCCGGCTCCTGACCTGTCTTCAGAGCTCCGGCTATCCCCCCAGTCAGCAGTCCTCGATGACACAGGCTTCCACGTTCTCATCAGGATCTTAGAAAGCGGTGACGCAGGACAGAAGGGCGACGCTCCCAGCCAGCTGGTAGGGTCCTCCGGGCAGGACCCCTGCCCCATCAGGTGCTTCTGGGCACGCTCCCCAGGAGACCCCAAGCCCCTGGGCGGCAGGCAGGGCCCCTCCTCCCGCAGCGATGCCCACAGCTGCGGCAGCCAGTGACTGGGCCTCGGGAGCAGATGACTCCTGTCCCCTGTCCCCGGCATGAGAAGGTGCCACCAGCCATCTCATTCCAGTGCTTGCTCTGTTACGAGTTCAACAGACCTTTATTGGGTGCCTCCCATTGCCCACCCTAGGGGCACAGATTGGTGAAGCACACAAACTCTCTGCCCTCACAGCGTTTGTGTTCTAGAATCTTCCTCCACACTGTGGCAGGAAAACCTGGCTTCTCGAGGCACCGAGGGCCTACGCTGGTGCTCATTAAATCCCTCGCCCACCCACCCAGCTGCAGGGGGCCTCCAGCGTCACCCTCCCTGCCCAGGACACAGTTCAGGTATCCTTGCAGGGTCCCTGAGGGTGTCCCGTGGCCTGTCACTCTCTGGCCCTCCCCTGCCCCCCATGCTGGCCCATGTCCCTGCTCCCTGCCTGTGTTCTTCCCTGTCAAATCCCAGTGTGATGAACCAGGCCAAGCACAGCCAACCACCAAGCACCCCCCCCCACCCCCCCAGGCAGGCCCTGCCTTGGCTTCTGGCTCCTTCCCGGTCCTCGCTGTGCCAGTGGACCCTGGGCAGACCC
>NW_023331325.1:0-41858 GCF_011100685.1 Canis lupus familiaris
GATTCAGGTACCCTCTAGGCCTCAACCAGGTCTGGTGACTCTGGTCCTCAACTAGGCCTCACCTGGACCTAGTGAATATGCTCCATCTGGGCCTCATTTGGACATGGTGACTCTGGTCCCTAACTGGGCATCATCGGGACATGGTTCCAATGCATGGCCTTCAGGTTGGCCGCACCTGGACCTGGTGACTCTGGTTCTACCTGGGCATCATCGGGACATGGTTACTCTACTCCCCAATGGGACTGACCTGATCCTGGTAACTCTGGTCCTGACTTTGGCCTCTTCTGTACCAGGTGATTCTGGCTCCACCTGGGCCTCACCTGTAACTGGTGACTCTGATCCTATGCATGGCCTCACCTGACCTGGTGACTGTGGTTCCCATCGGGACCTCACCTCGACCTCATCTCCGGTCCCACCTGGGCCTAACCAGGACCTGGTGTCTCTGGTACCCACCTGGGTAGCATCAGGATATGGTTACACTGTCAGTAACAGTGACCCAGCCGAACCTATTTACTCTGGCCTTCACCTGGGCCACACCTGGACATGGTGACACTGGTTCCCACCTGGGTCTCACCTGGACATGGTGAGTCAGATCCCCACCTGGTCCTCACCTGTAACTGGTGATTCTCATTCCCACATGGACATCATGTGGACCTGGTGGCTGCAGTGTTTCTAGATTCTCATGTACCTCGTGACTCTGGTCCCTACTAGGGCCTCAGGGACCTGGTGAGTGGTTGCCACCTGCACCTCACCTGGACCTGGTGATTCTGGTCTGCACCTGGGACTACCCTGGATCTGGTGACTGTGGTCCCCACCTGGGTTTCACCTGGATTTGGGGACTCCGGTCCCCATCTTGGGCTCCTGGCCCTGTTGACCATGGTCCGCAACTGGGCAAATTTGGGAACCGGTGACTGTGTTCCACAACTGGACCTCACCTGGACCAGGTGACTCTGGTCCCCCTCTGTGTCTCACCGTACCCTAGTGACTGTGAACCCCACTTTGGCCTGACTTGGACCTGCTGACCCTGGTTGCCACCTGCGCCTTTCCTCAAACTATTGACTCCTGTTCTTTTTAGGGCCTCCCCTGTACCTGGTGATCCTGGTCCCCACCTGGGCCTCATCTGTACATGGTGACCTTTGTCACCACCGGGGACTCACCTGGACCTGGTTCCTGTGTTCCACACCTGGGCCTCAAGTAAACCTGTTGACCATGGTCCCCAAGCCGGCCTCACATGGACCTGTTGCCTCTGATCCCTACCGGGGCTTCACGTGTACCTGGTAACTCTGGTCCTCACCTGGGCCTCATCTGGACCTAGTGACTCTGGTCCCCACCTGGGCTTCACCTCGATCTGGTGACTCTGGTCCCCACTTGGACCTCTCCTGGACCTGGTGACTCTCTTTCCAACATGGACCTCACCTGGATCTGGTGACTCTGGTCCTCAGTTTGGCCTCACCTGGACCTTGTGTCTCTCGTCCCCACTTTGACCTAACTCAGAACTGCTGAATTTTGCCCCACATATGCCGCACCAGACCTGGTGACTCTTCTCCTCAGCTATACCTCAATTCGACCTGATGAATCTGGTCCTCACGTGGGCCTCACATGGACCTGGGACTCAGCTGGATAGAGTGGCTCTGGTTCCCCCAAGGGGCTCATCTGACACTGCTGACTGTGGTCTTATTCTGTGCCTCACCAGGAACTAGTGATTCTGTTCCCCATCTGGGCCTGCATGGCCCTATTGACTCTGGTCCTCACCCAGGCATCACTGGGACCTGGATACTCTATTCCACACCTGGGCCTCACTTTGACCAGGGACCTCTGGTCCCATTCTGGGCCTCAAACTAAACTGGTTACTCTGGTTCCCCTCTGGGCCTCACCCTTACCTGGTGATTCTGGTCACCCCTTTGGCTTCATTGGGCCTGGTGAATCTGGTCTTTAGCAGGTCCACACCTGGATCTGGTGACTGGTCGACACTTGGGCCTCACCTGGACTTGGTGAATCCTGTTGCCACCTGCGCCTCACCTGGACCCTGTGACTGTGGTTCCACCTGGACCTCCCCAGGACCTGGGGTCTCTGGTACCCACCTGGGTAGCATCAGAATATGGTTACACTGTTCACTAACAGTGAACCAGCCGGCCCTATTAACTCTGGTCTTCACCTGGGACACACCTGTACATGGTGACACTCCTTCCCACCTGGGTCTCACCTGGAAATTGTGAGTCAGATCCCCACCTGGTCCTAACCTGTAACTGGTGATTCTCGTTCCCACATGGACATCATGTCGACCTGGTGGCTGTAGTGTTTCTAGTTTGTCATGTACCTCGTGACTCTGGACCCCACCAGGGCCTCACCGGGACCTGGTGAGTGTGGTTGCCACCTGCACCTCACCTGGACCTGGTCATTCTGGTCTGTACCTGAGACTACCCTGGATCTGGTAACTGTGGTCCCCACCTGGGCTTCACCTGGATTTGGGGACTCCGGTCCCCATCTTGGCCTCACCTGGCCCTGTTGACCATGGTCCTCAACTGGGCAAAATTGGGACACGGTGACTGTGTTCCACAACTGGACCTCACCTGGACCACGTGACTCTGCTCTCCCTCTGGGTGTCACCATGCCCTAGTGACTGTGAACCCCACTTGGCCTGACTTGGCCCTGCTGACCCTGGTTGAAACCTGCGCCTGACCTCGAACTGTTGACTCTGGTTCTTTCAAGGGCCTCCCCTGTACCTGGTGATCCTGGTTCGCAACTGGGCCTCAACTGGACGTGGTGACTCTTGTCACCACTGGGGACTCACCTGGACCTGCTTACTGTGTTCCACACCTGGGCCTCTAGTGGACCTGTTGACCATGGTTCCCAAGCCGGCCTCACATGGACCTGTTGCCTCTGATCCCCACCGGGGCCTCACGTGTACCTCGTAACTCTTGTCCTCACCTGGGCCTCATCTGGACCTAGTGACTCTGCTCCCCACCTGGGCTCCACCTGGATCTGGTGACTCTGGTCCCCACCTGGACTTCACCTGGATCTGGTGACTCTGGTCCCCACCTAGACCTCTCCTGGACCTGGTGTCTCTCGGGCCCACTTTGACCTAACTCAGAACTGCTGAATCTAACCCCACATACTACGCACCCAGACCTGGTGACTCTTGTCCCCAGCTATTCCTCAATTCGACCTGATGAATCTGGTCCTCACGTGGGCCTCACATGTACCTGGGACTCAGCTGGATAGAGTGGCTCTGGTTCCCACAAGGGCTCACCTGATACTGGTGACTGTGGTCTTATTCTATGCCTCAACAGGACATAGTGATTCTGTTCCCCATCTGGGACTGCATGGTCCTAGTGACTCTGGTCCTCACTCAGGTCATTGGGACCTGGATACTCTATATCACAAATGGGCCTCACTTTGACCACGGACCTCTGGTCCCATTCTGGGCCACAAACTAAACTGGTTACTCTGGTTCGCCTCTGAACCACACACTTACCTGGAGACTCTGCTCGACCCTTGGGCTTCACCTGGGCCTGGTGTGTCTGGTCCTTAGCTGTCCGCACATGGATGGTGACTGGTCGCAACCTGGGCCTCACCTGGACTTGGTGAATCCTGTTGCCACCTGCGCCTCACCTGGACCTATGACTGTGACCCACCTGGAACTCACCTGGATCTGGTAGCTCTGGTTCCCATATGGGGCTCTCCTGGACCTGGTTCCTGTGGTCTCCATCTGGCCTCACCTGGAACACAATGACTCTGATCCATATTTGGGCCTCTCCTGGACCTGTTGACTCTGGTCCTTACCTGGGCATCATTGGGACCTGGATACTCTCTTATATACCTGGGCCTCACCTGGACCTGGTGACTGTGGTCCCACCTGGGCCTCACCTGGACGAGGTGACTGGTTCCCACAGGGACCTCACCTGGACCTGGTGACTCAGGTCCTCATATGGGTATCATGGGACCTGGTTTCTCAGTTCCACATCGGGGCCTCACCTGGACCTAGTGATTCTCATCCCGCTCTGGGCCTGACCCTGACTTGGTGACTCTGGTCCCCACCTGGTTATCACCAGGACCGGGTACCTCTGGTCCCCTCTGGGACTCACCCGGAGCTGGCGACACTTGTCCTCAGCTGGGCCTCAACAGGACCTGGTGAATCTACTCCTCACTTAGGCCTCGTCTGGACCTTGTGACACTTTTCCCACCTGGCATCAATGGGACATTGTTACTCTGTTTCCCACCTGGGTCTCACCTGGTCATGATAACTTTGCCACACTTTGGCCTCAACTGGTCCTGATGACTCTGGTCCCCCACCTAGGCCTCAATCTGGACCTGGTGACTGTGATCCCCACCTGGGTCTGACTCTCGATCCCACATGACCCACACCTGGACCTGGTGACTGTGGTGTTCTTGTAGACTCACAAATACCTGGTGACTCCGGTCCCCACTAGGCCTCACCTGGATCTGGTGACTCTGGCCTGCAGGTTGCCTCACCTGGACCTGGTGAGTGGGGTTGCCACCTGGGCCTCATCCATACCTGGTGACTCAGGTCCCCACGTGGGCCTCTTGAACCTAGTGAATCTGGTCCTTACAGGTCCTCTCCAGACTCGGGGACTCTGGTCACCACCTGGGCCTCACCTGGACCTGGTGAATCTGGTCCCCATCTGGGCCTCACCCAGTCTTGGTGACTTTGTTCCCCACCTGGACCTGATTGCTGTGGACTCTTTCTTGGCCTCACCTGGAACTGGTGACTCTGATCCTATCTGCGCGTCACCCAGACCTGGTGACTCTGGTCCTCACCTGGGCATATTTGGTACCTGGTGACTCTGTTCCACACCTGAGCCTCACCTGGACATGATGACTCTGGAACCTCTCTGGGCCTCACCCTGACCTGGTGACTCTGGTCCCCATCTGGATGTCATCTGGACCAGGTGATTCTGGTACCCCTCTAGGCCTCAACCAGATCTGGTGACTCTGGTCCTCAACTGGGCCTCACCTGGACCTAGTGAATATGCTCCATCTGTGCCTCATTTGGACCTGGTGACTCTAATCCCTACCTGGGTATCATTGAGATATGGTTGCACTGCATGGCCTGCAGGTTGAACTCACCTGGACCTGGTAACTCTGGTCTCTACCTGGGCATCATCGGGACACCGTTCCTCTGCATTGCCTGCAGGTTGGCCTCATCTGGACCTGGTGAGTGGGGTTGCCACCTGGGACTCACCCATACCGGGTGACACAGGTCCCCACGTGGGCCTACTTGGACCTGGTGAATCTGGTCCTTTCCTGGTCCTCATCCGGAAGTTGTAACTCTGGTAATCTCCTGGGAATCACCTGGACCTGGAATCTGCTCCCCTACTGGGCCTACCCAGTCCTGGTGACTTTGTTCCCCACCTGGACCTGATTGCTGTGGACTCCTTCTTGGCCTCACCTGGAACTGGTGACGATGATACTAACTGGGCCTCATCCAGATCTGGTGACTCTGGTCCTCATCTGTGGACCATTATGACCTGGATACTCTGTTCCACACCTGAGCCTCCCCTGGACATGATGACTCTGGATCCCCTCTGGGCCTCACCCTGACATGGTGACTCTGGTCCCCATCTGGATATCACCTAGACCAGGTGAATCTGGTACCCTCTAAGGTCAACTAGACCTGGTGACTCTAGTCCTCAACTGGGCCTCACCGGGACCTAGTGAATATCCTCCCTAACTGCGCCTAATCTGGACCTGGTGACTCTGTTCTACCTGGGCATCATCGGGACATGGTTACTCTATTCCCCACTGGGACTGACCTGATCTTGGTAACACTGGTCCTGACTTTGGCTCTTCTGTACCACGTGACTCTGGCTCCACGTGGGCCTCACCTGTAACTGGTGACTCTGTCGTAAGCATGGCCTCACCTGACCTGGGAATGTGGTTCCCATCGTGACCTCATCTGGACCTCATGTCTCTGGTCCCACCTGGGCCTCACCAGGACCTGGTGTCTCTGGTACCCACCTGGGTAGCATCAGGATATCGTTACACTGTTCACTATCAGAGACCCAGCCGGACCTATTAACTCTGGTCTTCACCTGGGCCACACCTGGACATGGTGACACTGGTTCCCACCTGGGTCTCACCTGGACATGGTGAGTCGGATCTCCACCTGGACCTAACCTGTAACTGGTTATTCGTTCCCACATGGACATCACGTGGACCTGGTGGCTGTAGTGTTTCTAGTTTCTAATGTACCTCGTGACTCTGGTCCCCACCAGTGCCTCACCGGGACCTGGTGAGTGTGGTTTACAAATGCACCTCACCTGGCCCTGGTGATTCTGGTCTGCACCTGAGACTACCCTGGATCTGGTGACTGTGGTCCCCACCTGGGTTTCACCTGGATTTGGGGACTCCGGTCCCCACTGGGCCTCACCTGGCCCTGTTGACCATGGTCCTCAACTGGGCAAAATTGGGACCCGGTGACTATGTTCCATAACTGGACTCACCTGGACCAGGTGACTCAGGTCCCCCTCTGGGTCTCACCTTGCCCTAGTGACTGGGACCCCACTTTGGCTGACTTGACCTGCTGACCCGGTTGCCACCTGCGCCTGACCTCGAACTGTTGACTCTGGTTCTTTCAAGGGCCTCCCCCCCTGTACCTGGTGATCCTAGTCCCCACCTGGGCCTCACCTGGACGTGGTGACTCTTGTCACCACCGGGGACTCACCTGGACCTGCTTACTGTGTTCCACACCTGGGCTTGGAGTAGACATGTTGACCATGGTCCCAAAGCCGGACTCACATGGACCTGTTGCCTCTTATCCCCACCGGGCCGCACGTTTACCTTGTAACTCTGGTCCTCACCTGGGCATCATTGTACCTGGTTACTCTGTTCCACACCTGAGGCTCCCCTGGACAATCTGACTCTGGAAGCTCTCTGGAACTCAACCTGACCTGGTGACTCTGTTCCCCATCTGGATGTCACCTGGACCATGATTCTGGTACCCCTCTAGGCCTCACCAGATCGGGTGACTCTGGTCCTCAACTGGGCCTCACCTCCTAGTGATTATGCTCCATCTGGGCCTCATTTGGACCTGGTGACTCTGGTCCCTACCTTGGCATCATCGGTACATGTTTCCACTGAATGGCCTGCACGCTTGGCTTCACCTGTACTTGGTAACTCTGATCCCTACTTGGGCATCATCGGGACATGGTTCCTCTGCATGGCCTGCAGGTTGGCCTCACCTGGACCTGGTGAGTGGGGTGCCACTGGCCTCCCCCCCCATACCTGGGGACACAGGTCCCCCACGTGGGCCTCTTCTACCTGGTGAATCTGGTCCTTACCTAGTCCTCTCCCAGCTCCGGTCACCACCTCGCCTCACCTGGACCTGGTGAATCTGGTCCCCATCTGGGCCTCACCCAGTCCTGGTGACTTTGTTCCCCACCTGTTCCGGATTGCTGTGGACTCTTTCTTGGCCTTACCTGGAACTGGTGACTCTGATCCTATCTGCGCGTCACTCAGATATGGTGACTCTGGTCCTCACTTGGGCATCTTTGGTACTTGATGACTCTGTTCCACACCTGAGCCTCACTGGACATGATGAATCTGGAACCTCTCTGGTCCTCACCCTGACCTGGTGACTCTGGTCCTGACTTGGCCTCTTCTCTACCAGGTGACTCTGGCTCCACCTGGGCCTCACCTGTAACTGGTGACTCTGATCCTAAGCATGGCCTCTCCTGACCTGGTGACTGTGGTTCCCATCGGGACCTCTCCTGAACCTCATGTCTCTGGCTCCACCTGGGCCTCACCAGGACCTGGTGTGTCTCTGGTACCACTGGGTAGCATCAGGATATGGTTACACTGTTCACTAAGTGACCCAGCGGGACCTATTTACTCTGGCCTTCACCTGGGCCACACCTGGACATGGTAACACTGGTTCCCACATTGTCCTCACCTGGACATTGTAAGTCGGATCCCACCTGGTCCTCACCCGTAACTGGTGATTCTCGTTCCCACATGGAATCATGTAGACCTGGTGGCTGCAGTGTTTCTAGCTTCTCATGTACCTCGTGACCCTGGTCCCACCAGGGCCTCACCGGGACCTGGTGAGTGTGGTTGCCACCTGCACCTCACCTGGACCTGGTGATTCTGGTCTGCACCTGAGACTACCCTGGATCTGGTGACTGTGGTCCCCACCTGGGATTCACCTGGATTTGGGGACCCCGGTCCCCATCTGGGCCTCACCTGGCCCTGTGACCATGGTCCTCAACTGGGCAAAATTTGGGACCCGGTGACTGTGTTCCACAACTGGACCTCACCTGGACCAGGTGACTCTGTTCCCCCTCAGGATCTCACCGTGCCCTATTGACTGTGAACCCCACTTTGGCCTGACTTGGACCTGCTGACCCTGGTTGCCACCTGCGCCTGACCTCGAACATGTTGACTCTGGTTCTTTCAAGGGCCTCCCCTGGACCTGGTGGTCCTGGTCCCCACCTGGGCTCACCTGGACGTGGTGACACTTGTCACCGCCGGAGACTCACCTGGACATGCTTACTGTGTTTCCACCTGGGCCCGAATTCGACCTGTTGTCCATGGTTCCCCAAGCCGGCTCACATGGACCTGTTGCCTCTGTTCCCCACCGGGGCCTAGGTGTACCTGGTAAATCGGTTCCTCACATGGGACTCATCTGGACCTAGTGACACTTGTCCCCACCTGGGCTTCACCTGGATCTGGTGACTCTGGTCCTCACCTGGACTTCACCTGGATCTGGTGACTCTGGTCCCCACCTGGACCTCTCCTGGACCTGTTGACTCTCTTTCCAGCATGGATCTCACCTGGATCTGGTGACTCTGGTCCTCAGTTTGGCCTCACCTGGACCTGGTGTCTCTCGTCCCCACTTTGACCTAACTCAGAACTGCTGAATCTTGCCCCACCTAGGCCACATCCAGACCTGGAGACCTTGTCCCCAGCTATGCCAATTCGACCTGATGAATCTAGTCCTCAAGTGGGCCTCACATGGACCTGGGACTCAGCTGGATAGAGTGGCTCTGGTTCCCACACGGCTCACCTGATACTGCTGACTGTGGTCTTATTCTATGCCTCACGAGGATAGTGATTCTATTCCCCATCTGGGCCTGCATGGCTTAGTGACTCTGGTCCTCACCCAGGCATCATTGGGACCTGGATTCTCTCTTCCACACCTGGGTCTCACTCTGACCATGGAACCTGGTACCATTCTGGGCCTCAAACTTAACTGGTTACTCTGGTTCCCCCTCTGGGCTTCACCTTACCTGGTGACTCTGGTCACCCCTTGCTTCACTTGTGCCTGGTGAATCTGGTCCTTAGCTGGTCTCACCTGGATCTGGTGACTGGTCGCCACCTGGGCCTCACCTGGACCTGGTGAATTATGTTGGCACCTGCGCCTCACCTGGACCTTGTGACTGTGGTCCCACCTGGACCTCACCTGGATCTGGTGGCTCTGGTTCCCATATGGGGCTCTCCTGGACCTGGTTCCTGTGGTCTCCAACTGGCCTCACTTGGAACACAATGACTCTGAACAATATTTGGGCCTCTCCTATACCTGTTGACTCTGGTCCTTACTTCGACATCATTGGGAGCTGGATACTCTGTTATATACCTGGCCCTACCTGACCGGGGACTGTGGTCCCACCTGAGCCTCACCTGGAAGAGTTGACTGGTTCCCACAGGGAGCAAACCTGGACGTGGTGACTCAGGTCCTCATATGGGGCATCATGGGACCTGGTTTCTCACTTCCACATCGGGGCCTCACTTGGACCTAGTGATTCTCGTCCCCCTCTGGGCCTCACCCTGACGTGGTGAGTCTAGTCCCCACCTGGATATCAGCAGAACCGCGTGACTCTGGTCCCCTTCTGGGACTCACCCGGAGCTGGGGACACTGGTCCTCAACTGGGCCTCAACAAGACCTGGTGAATCTACTCCTCACTCAGGCCTCGTCTGGACCTGTGACTCTTTTCCTACCTGGCATCAATGGGACATGGTTACACTGTTCCCCACCTGGGCCTCACCTGGTCATGATAACTTTGCTCCACAGTTTGGCCTCCACTGGTCTGATGACTCTGGTCCCCCCCACCTAGGCCTCAATCTGGACCTGGTGACTGTGGTCAACACATGGGGTCTCACCTGGCCCTGGTGACTCTTGTTCCCACATGAACCACAACCTGGACCTGGTGGCTGTGGTGTTCTTTTAGACTCATATTTCCCTGGTGACTTCCGGTCCCCACTAGGGCCTCACGTGGATCTGGTGACTCTGACCTGCACGTTGGCCTCACCGGGACCTGCTGAGTGGGGTGGCCACCTGGGGCCTCACCCATACCTGGTGGACTCAGGTCCCCACGTGGGCCTCTGGACCTGTTGAATCTGCTCCTTACCTGGTCCTCTCCCAGACCCAGGGACTCTGGTCACCACCTGGGTCTCACCTAGACCTGGTGAATCGGGTCCCCATCTGGGCCTCACCCAGTCCTGGTGACTTCGTTCCACACGTGGACCTGATTGCTGTGGACTCTTTCTTGGCCTCACCTGGAACAGGTGACTCTGATCCTATCTGGGCGTCACCCAGACTTGGTGACTCTGACCCAAACCTGAGCATCATTGGTCCCTGGTGACTCTGTTCCACACCTGAGCCTCACCTGGACATGATGACTCGGAACCTCTCTGGGCCTCACCCTGACCTGGTGAGGCTGGTCCCCATCTGGATGTCACCTGGAACAGGTGATTCTGTACCCCGATAGTCCTCAACCAGATCTGTTGACTCTGGTCTTCAACTGGGCCTCACCTGGACCTAGTGAATATGCTCCATCTGGGCCTCATTTGCACCTGGTGACTCTGGTCCCTACCTGGGCATCATCGGGACATGGTTCCACAGCATGGCCTGCAGGTTGTCCTCACCTGGACATGGTAAGTCCTGTCTCTACCTGGGCATCATCGGGACATGTTTCCTCTGCATGGCCTGCAGGTGGCCTCACCTGGACCTGGTGATTGGGGTTGCCACCTGGCCCTCACCCATACCTGGTGACTCAGATTCCCACGTGGGCCTCACTTGGACCTTGTGAATCTGGTCCTTACCTGGTGCTCACCCGGAACTGGTAACTCTAGTCACCACCTGGGGAATCACCTGGACCTGGTGAATCTGGTCCCCATCTGGGCCCTCACCCAGTCCTGGTGACTTTGTTCCCACCTGGACCTAATTGCTGTGGACTCCTGTTGGCCTCACCTAGAACTGGTGACTCTGATCCTAACTGGGCCTCAACCAGATCTGGTGACTCTGGTCCTCACCTGTGGACCATTATGACCTGGATACTCTGTTCCACACCTGAGACTCACCTGGACATGATGACTCCGGATCCCCTCTGGGCCACAGCCTGACATGGTGACACTGGTCCCCATCTGGATGTCACATAGACCAGGTGAATCTGGTACCCCTCTGGGCCTAAAATAGCCCGGGGGCATCTGGTCCTCAACTGGGCCTCACCGGGACCTAGAGAATATGCTCCGCACCTGCGCCTCATCTGGACGTGGTGACTCGGGTTCTACTTGGGCATCATCGGGACATGGTTACCCTATTCCCCACTGGGGACTGACCTGATCCTGGTAACTCTGGTCCTGAATTTGGCCTCTTCTGTACCAGGTGACTGTGGCTCCACCTGGGCCTCATCTGTAACTGGTGACTCTGATCCTAAGCATGGCCTAACCTGACCTGGTGACTGTGGTTCCAAATGGGATCTCACCTGGACCTATGTCTCCGGTCCCACCTGGGCCTCCCCAGGACCTGGTGTCTCTGGTACCCACCTGGGGTAGCATCAGGATATGTTACACTGTTCTCTAACAGTGACCCTACCCGGACCTATTAACTCTGGTCTTCACCTGGTCACACCTGGACATGGTGACACTGGTGCCCACTTGGTCTCACCGGACATGGTGAGTCGGATCCCCGCCTGGTCCTCACCTGTAACTGGTGATTCTCGTTCCCACATGGACATCATGTGGACCTGGTGGCTGCAGTGTTCTAGCTTCTCATGTACCTGTGGTCTATGGTCCCCACCAGGGGCCTCACCGGGACCTGGTGAGTGTGGTTGCCACCTGCACCTCACCTGGACCTGGGGGATTCTGGTCTGCCACCTGAGACTACTGTGGATCTGGAGACTGTGGTCCCCACATGGGCTTCACCTGGATTTGGGGACTCCGGTCCCCATCTGGGCCTCGCCTGGCCTTGTTTACCATGGTCCTCAAATGGGCAAAATTGGGACCCGGTCATTGTGTTCCACAACTGGACCTCACCTGGACCGAGTGACTCTGGTCCCCCTCTGGATCTCACCGTGCCCTAGTGACTGTGAACCCCACTTTGGCCTGACTTGGACCTGGCTGACCCTGGTTGCCCCCTCGCCCTGACCTCAAACTGTTGACTCTAGTTCTTTCAAGGGCCTCCCCTGGACATGGAGATCCTGGTGCCCTCATGGGCCTCACAGGGACCTGGTGACTCTTGTCACCACAGGGAACTCACGTGGACCTGGTTACTGTGTTCCACACCTGGGCCTCAATAGACCTGTTGACCATGGTCCCCGCCGGCCTCACATGTACCTGTTGCCTCTGATCCCCACCGGGGCCTCACGTTACCTTGTAATCTGGTCCTCACCTGGGTCTCATCTGGACCTCGTGACTCTGGTCCCCACCTGGGCTTCACCTGGATCTGGTGACTCTGGTCCCCACCTGGGCCTCTCCTGGACCTGGTGATTCTCTTTCCAACATGGACCTCCTCACCAGGATCTGGTGACTCTGGTCACCACCTGGACCTCTCCTAGATCTGGTGACTCCGGTCCCCATTAGGGCCTCACCTGCAACTCGTAACTCTGGTCCCTACCTGGGCATTATCGGGACACGGTTCCTCTGCATGGCCCGAAGGTTGGCCTCCCCTGGACCTGGTGAGTGGGGTTGCCATCTGGGCCTCACCCATACCTGACGCAGGTCCCCACGTGGGCCTCACTTGGACCTGGTGAATCTGGTCCTTACCTGGTCCTCACCGGAACTGGTAACTCTGGTCACCACCTGGGAATCTCCTGGACCTGGTGAATCTGGTCGCCACCTGGGCCACACCCAGTCCTGGTGACTTTGTTCCCCACCTGGACCTGATTGCTGTGGACTTTTTCTTGGCCTCACTGGAACTGGTGACTCTGATCCTATCTGGGCGTCACCCAGACCTGGTGACTCTGGTCCTCACCTGGGCATCCTTTGTACCTGGTTTCTCTGTTCCACACCTGAGCCTCTCCTGAACATGATTACTCTTGAACCACTCTGGGCCTCACCCTGACCTGGTGACTCTGGTCCCCATCTGGATGTCACCTGGACCAGGTGGTTCTGGTATCCCTCTAGGGCTCAACCCGATCTGGTGATTCTGGTCCTCAACTGGGCCTCCCCTGGACCTAGTGAATATGCTCCATCTGGGCCTCATTTGGACACTGGTGACTCTGGGTCCCCTCTGGCATCATCGGGACATGGTTCCACAGCATGACCTGCAGTTTGGCCTCACCTGGACCTGGTGAGTGGGGTTGACACCTGGGCCTCACCCAAACGTGGTGACACAGGTCCCCACGTGGGCTTCACTTGGACCTGGTGAATCTGGTCCTTACCTGGTCCTCACCCGGAACTGGTAGGTCTGGTCACCACCTGTTAATCACATGGGCCTGGTGAATCTGGTTCCCATCTGGGCCCTCACCCTGTCCTGGTGACTTTGTTCCCCACCTGGACCTGATTGCTGTGGACTTCTTCTTGGCCTCACCTGGAACTGGTGACTCTGATCCTAAGTGGGCCTCCCCCAGATCTGGTGACTCTGGTCCTCACCTCTGGACCATTATGACCTGGATACTTTGTTCCAAACCTCAGCCTCCCCTGGACATGATGACTCTGGAACCCCTCTGGGCCTCACCCTGACATGGTGACTCTGGTCCCCTCTGGATGTCACCCTAGACCAGGTGAATCTGGGTACCACTCTAGGCCTCAACTTGACTCTGGTGACTCTGGTCCTCAACTGGGCCTCAGCGGGACCTAGTGAACATGCTCCAAACCTGCGCCTCATCTGGACCTGGTGGACTCTGGTTCCTACTCGGGCATCATCGGGACATGGTTACTCTATTCCCCACTGGGACTGACCTGATCCTGGTAACTCTGGTCCTGACTTTGGCCTCTTCTGTACCAGGTGACTCTGTCTCCACCTGGGCTTCACCTGTACCTGGTGACTCTCATCCTAAGCATGGCCTCACCTAACCTGGTGACTGGGGAACCCATCGGGACCTCACCTGGACCTCATGTCTCCGGTCCCACCTGGCCCTCACAAGGACCTTGTGTCTCTGGGTACCCTCTTGGATAGCATCAGGATATTGTTACACTCTTCACTAACAGTGACCCAGCCGGACCTATTAACTCTGCTCTTCACCTGGGCCACACCTGAATGGTGATTCTGGTCTGCAACTGAGGACTACCCTGGATCTGTTGACTGTGGTCCCCACCTGGGCTTCACCTGGATATTTGACCTCGGTCCCCATCTGGGCCTCACCTGGCCTGTTGGACCATGGTCCTCAACTGGGCAAAATTGGGACCCGGTGACTGTGTTTCCACAACTGGACCTCAACCTCGACCAGGTTACTCTGGTCCCCCTCTGGGTCTCACCGTGCCCAGTGACTGTGAACCCCACTTTGGCCTGACTTGGACCTGCTGATCCTGTTTGCCACCTGCGCTTGACTTCGAACTGTTGACTCTGGTTCTTTCAAGGCCCTCCCCTGTACCTGGTGATATCCTGGTTCTCCACCTGGGCCTCACCTGGGACGTGGTGACTCTTGTCACCACCGGGGACTCACTGCACCTGCTTACTGTGTCCATACCTGGGCCTCAAGTAGACCTGTTGACCATTGTCCCCAAGCCGGCCTCACATGGACCTGTTGCCTCTGATCAAAAACCGGAGCTCACGTGTACCTGGTTACTCTGGTCCTCACCTGGGACTCATCTGGACCTAGTGAGTCTGGTCTCCATCAGGGCTTCAGGTGGATCTATTGACTCTGGTTCCCCAACTGGGAATCACCTGGATCTGGTGACTCTGGTCCCCACCTGGACCTCTCCTGGACCTGGTGACTCTCCTTTCCAACATGGACCTCACCTGGATCTGGTGACTCTGGTCCTCAGTTTTGGCCTCCCCTGGACCTGATGTCCTCTCGTCCCCACTTTGACCTAACTCAGAACTGCTGAATCTTACCCGACCTAGGCCGCACCCAGACTTGGTGACTCTTGTCCCCAGCTATACCTCAATTCGACCTGATGAATCTGGTCCTCACGTTGGGCCTCACATGTACCTGGGACTCAGCTGGATAGAGTGGCTCTGGTTCCCACAAGGGGCTCACCTGATACTGGTGACTGTGTTCTTATTCTATGCCTCACCAGGACCTAGTGATTCTGTTCCCCATCTGGGCCCTGCATGGCCCTAGTGACTCTGGTCCACACCCAGGCATCATTGGGACCTGGATACTCTATTCCACACCTGGGGCCTCACTTTGACCAGGGACCTCTGGTCCATTCTGGGCCCCAAACTAAAACTGTTAACTGGATCCCTCTGGGCCTCACCCTTACCTGGTGACTCTGGTCACCCCTTGGGCTTCACTTGGGCCTGGTGAATCTGGTCCTTAATGTCCGCACCTGGATCTGGTGACTGGTCGCCACCTGGCCTCTCCTGGACTTGGTGAGTCTTGTTGCCACCTTGCGCCTCACCTGGACCTTGTGAACTGTGGCCCACCTGAACCTAACCTGGAATGGTGGCTCTGGTTCCCATAGGGGCTCTCCTGGACCTGGTTCCTGTGGTCTCCATCTGGCCTCACCTGGAACTCAATGACTCTGATTCATATTTGGGCCTCTCCTGCACCCGTTGACCTCTGGTGCGTACCTGGGCATCATTGGGACCATGGTTCCACAGCAAAGGCCTGCACGGTTGGCCGCAACCTGGACCTGGTCACTGTGGTCACACCTGGGCCTCACCTGGACGAGGTGACTGGCTCCCACAGGGACCTCACCTGGACCTGGTGACTCAGGTCCTTATATGTGCATCATGGGACCTGGTTTCTCAGTTCCACATCGCGGCCTCACCCTGGACCTAGTGGTTCTCCTGTCCACTCTGGGCCTCACCCTGACGTGGTAACTCTGGTCCCCACCTGGATATCACCAGAACCGGGTGACTCTGGTCCCCTTCTGGGACTCACCCGGAGCTCAGGGACACTGGTCCCTCAACTGAGCCTCTACAGGACCTGATGAATCTACTCCTCACTTATGCCTCGTCTGGACCTTCTGACTCTCTTTCCCACCGGGCATCAATGGGACATGGTTACTCTGTTCCCCACCTGGGCCCTCCACCTGTACATGATAACTTTGCTCCGCACTTTGGCCTCAAGTGGTCCTGATCACTTGGTCCCCCAACCTAGGCCGCAATCAGGACCTGGTGACTGTGGGTCCCCACCTGGGTCTCACCTGGACCCTGGTGACTCTCGTTCCCACATGAACACAGCTTGTACCTGGTGACTGTGGTGTTCTTGCTAGACTCACTTTACCTGGTGAGTCCCGGTACCCACAGGGGCTCACCTGCATCTGCTGACTCTGGCCTGCAGGTTGGCCTCACCTGGACCTGGTGAGTGGGGTTGCCACCTGGGCCTCACCCCACACCTGGTGATTTCAGGTCCTCACGTTGGTCTCTTGGACCTGGTGAATCTGGGCCTTACCTGGTCCTCTCCCACACCCGGGGACTCTGGTCACCACCTGGGCCTCACCAGGAACTGGTGAATCTAGTCCACATCTGGGCCTCACCCAGTCCTGGTGACTTTGTTCCCACTGGACCTGATTGCTGTGGACTCTTTCTTGGCCTCACCTGGAACTGGTACTCTGATCCTATTGTGCGTCTCCCACATCTGTGACTCTGGTCCTCACCTGGGCATCATTGATACCTGGTTACTCTGTTCCACACCTTAGTCTCACCTGGACATGATGACTCTGGAACCTCTCTGGGACTCACTCTGACCTGGTGACTCTGGTCCCCATCTGGATGTCAACTGGACCAGCTGATTCTGGTACCCTCTAGGGCTCAAGGTGATCTGGTGACTCTGGTCCTCAACTGGGCCTCACCTGGACCTAGTGAATATAACCCATCTGGGCCTCATTTGGACCTGGTGACTCTGGTCCCTACCTGGGCATCATCGGGATATGGTTCCACGGCATGGCCTGCAGGTTGGCTCACCTGGACCTGGTGAGTGGGGTTGTCCTCAACTGGGCAAAATTGGGACCCGGTGACTGTGTTCCACAAGTGGCCTCACCTGGACCAAGTGACTCTGGTCCCCCTCTGGGTGTCACCGTGCCCTAGTGACTGTGAACCCCACTTTGGCCTGACTTGGACCTGCTGACCCTGGTTGCCACCTGCGCCTGACCTCGAACTGTTGACTCTGGTCCTTTTAGGGCCTCCCCTGGACCTGGTGATCCTGGTCCCCACCTGGGCCTCACCTGGACGTGGTGACTCTTGTCACCACCGGGGACTCACCGGGACCTGCTTACTGTGTTCCACACCTGGGCCTCAAGTAGACCTGTTGACCATGGTCCCCAAGCCAGACTCACATGGACATGTTGCCTCTGATCCCCACCGGGGCCTCACGTGTATCTGGTAACTCTGGTCCTCACCTGGGCCTCATCTGGACCTAGTGACTCTGGTCCCCACTGGACTTCACCTGGATCTGGTGACTCTGGTCCACCCGGACCTCTCCTGGACCTGGTGACTCTTCCCACCTGGACCTGACCGTCTGGTGACTCTGGTCCTCAGTTTGGCCTCACCTGGACTTGGTGTCTCTCGTCCCCACTTTGACCTAACTCAGAACTGCTGAATCTTGCCCCACCTAGGCCGCACCCAGACCTGGTGACTCTTGTCCCCAGCTATGCCTCAATTCGACCTGATGAATCTGGTCCTCACGTGGCCTCACATGTACCTGGGACTCTCACTGGATAGAGTGGCTCTGGTTTCCCACAATAGCCTCACCTGATACTGGTGACTGGGTTCTTTTTCTATGGCTCACCAGGACCTAGTGATTCTGTTCCCCATCTGAGCCTGCATGGCCCTAGTGACTCTGTTTCCTCACCCAGGCATCATTGGGACCCGGATAATCTATTCCACACCTGGGCCTCACTTTGACCAGGGACCTCTGACCCATTCTGGCCTCAAACTAAACTGGTTACTCTGGTTCCCCTCTGGCCTCACTTACCTGGTGACTCTGGTCACCCCTTGGGCTTCACTTGGGCTGGTGAATCTGGTCCTTAGCTGGTCCTCACTTGGATCTGGTGACTGGTCGCCACCTGGCCTCACCTGGACTTGGTGAATCCTGTTGCCACCTGCCTCACCTGGACCTTGTGACTGTGGTCCCACCTGAAGTCACCTGGATCTGGTGGCTCTGGTTCCCATATGGGGCTCTCCTGGACCTGGTTCCTGTGGTCTCCATCAACTCACTGGAACACAATGACTCTGATGCAATTTGTGCCTCTCCTGGACCTGTTGACTCTGGTCCTTACCTGGGCATCATTGGGCTGGATACTCTTATATACCTGGGCCTCACCTGGACCGGTGACTGTGGTCCCACCTGGACCTCACCGGACGAGGTGACTGGTTCCCACAGGGACTCAGATGGACCTGGTGACTCAGGTCCTCATATGGGCATTATGGGACCTGGTTTCTCAGTTCCACATCGGGGCCTCACTGGACCTAGTGATTCTCGTCCCCTCTGGGCCTGACCCTGACGTGGTACTCTGGTCCCACCTGGATATCACCAGAACCGGTGACTGTGGTCCCCTCTGGGACTCACCCGGAGCTGGGCACTGGTCCTCAACTGGGCCTCAACAGGACCTGGTGAATCTACTCTCACTTAGGCCTCGTCTGGACTTGTGACTCTTTTCCCACCTGGCATCAATGGGACATGGTTACTCTTCCCCACCTGGGCCTCACCTCATGATAACTTTGCTCCACACTTTGGCCTCAACTGGTCCTGATGACTCTTCCCCCCCACCTAGGCCTCAATCTGGCCTGACTGTGGTCCCCACGGGTCTCACCTGGACCTGGTGACTCTCGTTCCACATGACCCACCACTGGACTGGTGACTGTGGTGTTCTTGTAGACTCACATTTACCTGGTGACTCCGGTCCCCTAGGGCCTCACTGGATCTGGTAACTCTGCCGGCAGGTTGCCTCACCTGGACCTGGTGAGTGGGTTGCCACCTGGGCCTCACCCTACCTGGTGACTCAGGTCCCCACGTGGGCCTCTTGGACCTGGTGAATCTGGTCCTTACCTGGTCCTCTCCCAGAACCGGGGACTCTGGTCACCACCTGGGCCTCACCTGGACCGGGTGAATCTGGGCCTCACCCTGTCCTGGTGACTTTGTTCCCCACCTGGACCTGATTGCTGTGGACTCTTTCTTGGCCTCACCTGGAACTGGTGACTCTGATCCTATCTGCGCGTCACCCAGATCTGGTGACTCTGGACCTCACCTGGGCATCATTGGTACCTGGTGAGTCTGTTCCACACCTGAGTCTCACCTGGACATGGTGACTCATGAACCTCTCTGTGCCTCACCTTGACCTGGTGACTGGTCCCCGTCGAGATGTCACCTGGACCAGGGGATTCTGGTACCCCTCTAGGTCTCAACCAGTTCTGGTGACTCTGGTCCTCAACTGGGCCTCACCTGGACCTAGTGAATATGATTTATCTGGGCCTCATTTACACCTGATGACTCCGGTCCCTACCTGGGCATCATCGGGACATGGTTCCACTGCATGGCCTGCAGGTTCCATCACCTGGACCTGGTGAGTGGGTTTGCCACTGGCCCTCACCCATACCTGGTGACACAGGTCCCACGTGGGCTTCACTTGGACCTGGTGAATCTGGTCCTTATCTGTTCCGCACCCGGAACTGGTAACTCTGGTCATCACCTTTGAATCACCTGGACCTGGTGAATCTCCCCATCTGGGCCTCACCCAGTCCTGGTGACTTTGTTCCCCACCTGGACCTGATTGCTGTGGACTCCTTTTTGGCCTCACCTGGAACTGGTGACTCTGATCCTAACAGGACCTCACCCAGATCTGGTGACTCTGGTCCTCACCTGTGGACCATTATGACCTGGATACTCTGTTCCACACCTGAGCCTCAATTGGACATGATAACTTTGTTCCACAGTTGGGCCTCAACTGGTCCTGATGACACTGTTACCCGCTTAGGCCTCAATCCGGACCTGGTGGCTGTCGTCCCAACCTGGGTCTCACCTGGAACTGGTGGCTCTCGTTCCCACATGAACCACCCCTGGAGCTGGTGACTGTAGTGTTCTTGTAGACTCACTTTTACCTGCTGTCACCGGTGCCGACTAGGGCCTCACGTGGATCTGGTGACTTTGGCATGCAGGTTGGCCTCACCTGGACCTTGTGAGTGGGTTGCCCCTGCCTCACCCATACCTGGTGAGTCAGTTCCCCGCGTGGGCCTCTTGGACCTGGTAAATCTGGTCCTTACCTGGTCGTTTCCCAGCCCGGGGTCTCTGGTCACCACCTGGGCCTACCTGGACCTGGTGAATCTGATCCCCATCTGGGCCTCACCCAGGCATGTTGACTTTGTTCCACTCCTGTATCTGATTGCTGTGGACTCTTTCTTGGCCTCACCTGGAACAGGTGACTCTGATCCTATCTGCCCGTCACCCAGACCTGGTGACTCTGGTCCTCACCTGGGCATCTTTGGTACCTGGTGACTCTGTTCCACACCTGGACATGATGACTCTGGAACCTCTCTGGGCCTCATCCTGACCTGGTTACTCTGGTCCCCATCTGGATGTCACCTGGACCAGGTGATTCTGGTACCCCTCTAGGCCTCAACCAGGTCTGGTGACTCTGGTCCTCCACTGGACCACACCTGGACCTAGTGAATATGCTCCATCTGGGCCTCATTGGACCTGGTGATTCTGGTCCCTACCTGGGCATCATCGGGACATGGTTCCACTGCATGGCCTGCAGGTTGGCCTCAACTGGACCTGGTAACCCTGGTCCCTACCTGGACATCATCAGGGCATGGTTCCACTGCATGGCCTGCAGATTGGCATCACGTGGACCTGGTGAGTGGGGTTGTCACCTGGGCCTCACTCATGCCTGGTGACACAGGTCCCCACGTGGGCCTCACTTGGACTTGGTGAATCTGGTCCTTACCTGGTCCTCATCCGGAACTCGTAAATCTGGTCACCACCGGGGACTCACCTGGACCTGCTTACTGTGTTCCACACCTGGGCCTCAAGTAGACCTGTTGACCATGGTCCCCAAGCTGGCCTCACATGGACCTGTTGTCTCTGATCCCCACCTGGGCCTCACGTGTACCTGGTAACTCTGGTCCTCACCTGGGCCTCATCTGGACCTAGTGACTCTGGTCCCACCTGGCTTCACCTGGATCTGGTGACTCTGGTCCCCCTGGACTTCACCTGGATCTGGTGACCTGGTCCCCACATGGACCTCACCTGGATCTGGTGACTCTGGTCCTCAGTATGGCCTCACCTGGACCTGGTGTCTCTCATCCCACTTTGACCTAACTCAGAACTCTGAATCTTGCCCCACCTAGGCCGCACCCAGACATGGTGACTCTTGTCCCCAGCTATGCCTCATCGACCTTATGAATCTGGTCCTCACGTGGCCTTACATGGACCTGGGACTCAGCTGGATAGAGTGGCTCTGGTTCCCACAAAGGGCTCACCTGATACTGGTGACTGGGGTCTTTTTCTATCACCAGGACCTAGTGATTCTGTTCCCCATCTGGGCCTGCATGGCCCTAGTGTCTCTGTCCTCACCCAGGCATCATGGGACCTGGATACTCTATTCCACACCTGGGCCTCACTTTACCAGGGACCTCTGGTCCCATTCTGGGCCTCAAACTAAACTGGTTACTCAGGTTCCCCCTCTGGGACTCACCCTTACCTGTTGAATCTGGTCACCCCTTGGGCTTCACTTGGGCCTGGTGAATCTGTCCTTAGTTGGTCCTCACCTGGATCTGGTGAGTGGTCGCCACCTGGGCCTCACCTGGACTTGGTGAATCCTGTTGCCACCTGCCCCTCACTGACCTTGTGACTGGTCCCACCTGGACCTCACCTGGATCTGGTGGCTCTGGTTCCCATATGGGGCTCTCCTGGACCTGGTTCCTCTGGTCTCCATCTGGCCTCACCAGGAACACATGACTCTGATGCATATTTGGGCCTCTCCTGGACCTGTTGACTCTGGTCCTAACCTGGGCATCATTGGACCTGGATACTCTCTTATATAACTTGGCCTCACCTGGACCTGGTGAGTGTGGTCCCACCTGGGTCTCACCTGGACGAGGTGACTGGTTCCCACAGGGACCTCACCTGGACCTGGTGACTCAGGTCCTCATATGGCATATTGAGACTGGTTTCTCAGTTCCACATCGGGTCCTCACCTGGACCTAGTGACTCTCGCCCCCTCTGGGCCTCACACTGACGTTGTGACTCTGGTCCCCATCTGGATATCACCAGAACCGGTGACTCTGGTCCCCCTCTGGGACTCACGCGGAGCTGGAACACCGGTCCTCAACTGGGCCACAACAGGACCTGGTGAATCTACTCCTCACTTAGGCCTCGTCTGGACCTTGTGACTCTTTTCCCACCTGGCATCAATGGGACATGGTTACTCTGTTCCCCACCTGGGCCTCACCTGGACATGATAACTTTGCTCCACACTTTGGCCTCAACTGGTCCTGATGACTCTGGTCCCCCCACCTAGGCCTCAATCTGGACCTGGTGACTGTGGTCCCCACCTGGGTCTCACCTGGACCTGGTGACTCTCTTTCCCACATGAACCACACCTGGACCTGGTACTGTGGTGTTTTTGTAGACCTCACATTTACCTGGTGACGCCGGTCCCCACTAGGGCCTCACCTGTATCTGGTGACTCTGGATCCATGATGGCCTCACCTGGACCTGGTGAGTGGGTTTGCCACCAGGACCTCAACCATACCTGGTGACTCTATCGCCACGTGGGCCTCTTGGATCTGGTGAATCTGGTCCTTACCTGGTCCTCTCCCACACCCGGGAACTCTGGTCACCACCTGGACCTAACCTGGACCTGGTGAATCTGGTCCCCATCTGGGCCTCACCCAGTTCTGGTGGCTTTTTTCCCCACCGGGACCTGATTGCTGTGGACTCTTTCTTGGCCACACCTGGAACTGGGGACTCTGATCCTATCTGCTCGTCACCCAGACCTGGTGACTCTGGTCCTCACCTGGGCATCATTGGTACATGGTGACTCTGTTCTACACCTGAGCCTCACCTGGACATGATGACTCTGGAACCTCTCTGGGCCTCACCCTGACCTGGTGACTCTGGTCCCCATCTGGATGTCACCTGGACCAGGGGATTCTGGTACCCGTCTAGGCCTCAACCAGATATGGTGACTCTGGTCCTCAACTGGGCCTCACCTGGACCTAGTGAATATGATCCATCTTGGCCTCATTTGGACCTGTTGACTCTGGTCCCTACCTGGGCATCATAGGGATATGGTTTAACTGCATGGCCTGCAGGTTGGCCTCACCTGGACCTTGTAACTCTGGTCCCTACCTGTGCATCATCGGGACCTGGTTCCACACATGGCCTGCAGGTTGGCATCACCTGGACCTGGTAACTCTAGTCCCTACTGGGCATCATCGGGACATGGTTCCTCTGCATGGCCTGCAGGTTGGCATCTCCTGGACCTGGGGAGTGGGGTTGTTACTTGTGCCTCACCCTTGCCTGGTGACACAGGTCCCCACGTGGCCCTCACTTGGACCGGGTGAATCTGGTCCTTACCTTGTTCTCACCCGGAACTCGTAACTCTGGTCACCACCTGGGAATCACCTGGGCCTGGTGTTTCTGGTCCCCATCTGGGTGTCATCCAGTCCTGGTCACATTGTTCCCCCCCCTGGACCTGATTGCTGTGGACTCTTTCTTGGCCTCACCTGGAACTGGTGACTCTGATCCTATCTGCGCGTCACCCAGACCTGGTGACACTGGTCCTCACCTGGACATGATTGGTACCTGGTGACTCTGTTCCACACCTGAGCGTCACCTGGACATGATGACTCTGGAAACTCTCTGGGCCTCACCCTAACCTGGTGACTCTGGTCTCCATCTGGATGCCACTTGGACCAGGTGATTTTGGTACCCCTCTAGTCCTCAACGAGATCTGGTGCCTCTGGTCCTCAACTGGGCCTCACCTGGACCTAGTGAATATGCTCCATCTGGGCCTCACCTTCACCTGGTAAGTCTGGTCCCTACCTGGGCATCATCGGGACATGGTTCCACTGCATGGCCTGCAGGTTGGCCTCACCTGGACCTGGTGAGTGGGGTTGCCACCTGTGCCTCACCCATACCTGGTGACACAGGTCCCCACGTGGGCCTCACTTGGACCTGGTGAATATGGTCCTTACTTGGTCCTCACCCGGAACTGGTAACTCTGGTCATCATCTGGGAATCTCCTCGACCTTGTGAATCTGGTCCCCATCTGGGCCTCACCCAGTCCTGGTGACTTTGTTCCCCACCTGGACCTGATTGCTGTGAACTCCTTATTGGCCTCACCTGGAATTGGTGCCTCTGATCCTAACTGGCCTCACCCAGATCTGGTGACTCTGGTCCTCACCTGTGGACCATTATGACCTGGATACTCTGTTCCACACCTGAGCCTCACCAGGTCATGATGACTCTGTATCCCCTCTGGGTCTCAGCCTGACATGGTGACTCTGGTCCCCATCTGGATATCACCAAGACCAGGTGAATATGGTACCCCTCTATGCCTCAACTAGACCTAGTGACTCTGGTCCTCAGCTTGGCCTCAACGGGACCTAGTGAACATGCTCCCCACCTGCGCCTCATCTGGACCTGGTGACTCTGGTTCTACCTGGGCATCATTGGGACATGGTTACTTTATTCCCCACTGGGACTTACCTGATCCTGGTAACTCTAGTCCTGACTTTGACCTCTTCTGTACCAGGTGAATCTGGCTCAACCAGGGCCTCACCTGTAACTGGTGACTCTGACTTAAGCATGGCCTCACCTGACCTGGTGACTGTGGTTCCCCTCGGGACCTCAACTGAACCTCATGTCTCTTGTCCCACCTGGACTTCACCAGGCCCTGGTGTCTCTGGTCCCCACCTGAGTAGCATCAGGATATGGTTACACTGTTCACTAACAGTGACCCAGCCGGACCTATTAACTCTGGTCTTCACCTGGGGAACACCTGAACATGGTGACATTGGTTCCCACCTTGGTCTCACCTGGACATGGTGAGTCTGATCCCCACCTGGGCCTCAATGTAACTGGTGATTCTCGTTCCGACATGGACATCATGTGGACCTGGTGGCTGCAGTGTTTCTAGCTTCTCATGCACCTCGTGGCTCTGGTACCCACCAGGGCCTCACCGGGAACTGTTGAGTGGGTTGCCACCTGCAACTCACCTTGACTTTGCTGATTCCTTGGTCTGCCCTGAGACTACCCTGGATCTGGTGCCTGTGGTCCCCACCTGGGCTTCACCTGGATTTGGGGACTCCGGTCCCCATCTGTGCCTCACCTGGTCCTGATGACCATGGTCCTCAACTGGGCACAATTGGGACCCGGTGACTGTGTTCCACAACTGGACCTCACGTGGACGATGTGACTCTGGTCCCCCTCTGGGTCTCACCGTGCCCTAGTGACTGTGAATCCAACTTTGGCCTGACTTGGACCTGCTGACGCAAGTTGCCACCTGTACCTGACCTCGAACTGTTGACTCTGGTTCGTTCAAGGGCTTACCCTGTACATGGTGATCCTGGTCCCCACCTGGGACTCACCTGGACGTGGTGACTTTTGTCACCCCGGGGCTCACCTGGACCTGCTTACCTTGTTCCACATCTGGGCCTCAAGTCGACTTGTTGACCATGGTCTCCAAGCCGGCCTCACATGGACCTGTTGCCTCTGATCCCGACCGGGGACTCACGTGTACCGGGTATCTCTGGTCCTAACCAGGGCCTCATCTGGACCTAGTGACTCTGGTCCCCACCTGAGCTTCACCTGGATCTGGTGACACTGGTCCCCACCTGGACCTCTCCTGGACCTGGTGACTCTCTTTCCAAAATGGACCTCACATGGATCTGTTGCCTCTGGTCCTCAATTTAGCCTCTCCTGGACCTGGTGTCTCTCATCCCCACTTTCACCTAACTCAGAACTGCTGAATCATGCCCCACCTAGGCCGCACCCAGACCTGGTGACTCTTGACCCCAGCCATGCCTCAATTCGACCTGATGAATCTTGACCTCACGTGGGCCTCACATGGACCTGGGACTCAGCTGGATTGAGTGGCTCTGGTTCCCACAAGGGGCTCACCTGATTCTGGTGACTCTGGTCTTATTCTATGCCTCACCAGGACCTAGTGATTCTGTTCCCCATCTGCGCCTGCATGACCCTAGTGACTCTGGTCCTCACCCAGGCATCATTGGGATCTGGATAATCTATTCCACACCAGGGCATCACTCTGACCAGGGACCTCTGGTCCCATTCTGGGCCTCAAACTAAACTGGGTATCTGGTTATCCCTCTGGGCCTCACCCTTACCTGTGACTCTGGTCACCCCTTGGGCTTCACATGGGCCTGGTGAATCTAGTCCTTAGCTGGTCCACACCTGGATCTGATGACAGGTCGCCACCTGGGCCTCACCTGGACTTGGTGAATCCTGTTGCCACCTGCGCCTCACCTGGACCTTCTGACTGTGGTCCCACCTGGACCTCACCTGGCTCTGGTGGCTCTGGTTCCCATATGGCCCTCTCCTGGTCCTGGTTCCTGTGGTCTCCTTCTGGACTCACCTAGAACACAATGACTCTGATCCATATTTGGGCCTCTCCTGGACCTGTTGACTCTGGTCCTTACCTGGGCATCATTGGGACCTTGATACTCTCTTAATTACCTGGGCCTCACCTGGACCTGGTGACTGTGATCCCACCTGTGCCTCACCTGGACGGGGTGACTGGTTCCCACAGGGACCTCACCTGGACCTGGTGACTCAGGTCCTCATATGGGCATCATGGGACCTGGTTTCTCAGGTCCACATTGGGGCCTCACCTGGACCTAGTGATTCTCTTCCCACTCTGGGCCTCACCCTGAAGTGGTGACTCTGGTCCCCATCTGGATGTCTCCTGTACCAGGAGATTCTGGTACCCCTGTAGGCCTCAACCATATCTGGTGACTCTGGTCCTCAACTGGGCCTCACCTGGACCTAGTGAATATGCTCCATCTGGGCCTCATTTGACCTGGTGACTCTTGTCCCTTCCTGGGCATCTTCGGGACATGGCTCCACTGCATGACGTGCAGGTTGGCCTCACCTGGACCTGGTAACTCTGGTCCCTACCTGGGCATCATCGGGACATGCTTCCACTGCATGGCCTGCAGGTTGGCCTCACCTGGACCTGGTAACTCTAGTCCCTACCTGGGCATCATCGGGACATGGTTCCTCTGCATGGCCTGCAGGTTGGCCTCACCTGGACCTGGTGAGTGGGGTTGACACCTGGGCCTCACCCATGCCTGGTGACACAGATCCCCACGTGGGTCTTACTTGGACCTTGTGAATCTGGTCCTTACCTGGACCTCACCCGGAACTGGTAACTCTGGTCACCACCTGGGAATCACCTGGGCCTGGTGAATCTGGTCCCCATCTGGGCCTCACAAAGTCCTGGTCACTTTGTTCCCCACCTGGGCCTGATTGCTGTGGACTCCTTCTTGGCCTCACCTTGAACTGGTGACTCTGATCCTAAATGGGTCTCACCCAGATCTGGTTACTCTGGTCCTCACCTGTGGACCATTAAGACCTTGATACTTTGTTACACACCTGAGCATCACCTGGATATGATGACTCTGGATCCCCTCTGGGCCTCAGCCTGACATGGTGACTCTGGTCCCCATCTGGATGTCACCTAGACCAGGTGAATCTGGTACCCCTCTAGGCCTCAACTTGACCTGGTGACTCTGGTCCTCAACTGGGCCTCACCGGGACCTAGTGAACATGCTCCCCACCTGCGCCTCATCTGGACCTGGTGACTCTGGTTCTACGTGGGCATCATCGGGACATGGTTACTCTATTCCTCTCTGGGACTGACCTAATCCTGGTAACTCTGGTCCTGACTTTGGCCTCTTCTCTACCAGGTAACTCTGGCTCCACCGGGGTCTCACCTGTAACTGGTGACTCTGATCCCAATCATGGCCTCACCAGACCTGGTGACTGTGGTTCCCATCGGGACCTCACCTGGTCCTCATGTCTCTGGTCTCACCTGGGCCTCTCCAGGACTTGGTGTTTCTCGTACCCACCTGGGTAGCATCAGGATATGGTTACACTGTTCACTAACAGTGACCTAGCCGGACCTATTATCTCTGGTCTTCACCTCGCCACACATGGACATGGTGACACTGGTTACCACCTGGATCTCACCTGGACATGGTGAGTCTGATCCCCACCTGGGCCTCAATGTAACTGGTGATTCTCGTTCCCACATGGACATCATGTGGACCTGCTGGCTGCACTGTTTCTAGCTTCTCATGCACCTCGTGGCTCTGGTCCCCACCAGGGCCTCACCGGGATCTGTTGAGTGTGGTTGCCACCTGCACCTCACCTGGACTTTGCTGATTTTTGTCTGCCCCTGAGACTACCCTGGATCTGGTGACTGTGGTCCCCACCTGGGCTTCACCTGGATTTGGGGACTCCGGTCCCCATCTGGGCCTCACCTGGCCCTGATGACCATGGTCCTCAACTGGGCACAATTGGGCCCCGGTGACTGTGTTCCACAACTGGAACTCACCTGGACCATGTGACTCTAGTCCCCCTCTGGGTCTCACCGTGCCCTAGTGACTGTGAATCCAACTTTGGCCTGACTTGGAACTGCTGACGCGGGTTGCCACCTGCGCCTGACCTCGAACTGTTGACTCTGGTTCTTTCAAGGGCCTCCCCCGTACCTGGTGATGCTGGTCCCCACCAGAGCCTCACCTGGACGTGGTGACTCTTGTCAACACCGGGGACTCACCTGGACCTGCTTACTGTGTTCCACACCTGGGCCTCAAGTAGACGTGTTGACCATGGTCCCCAAGGCGGCCCCACATGTACCTGTTGCCTCTGATCCCCACCGGGGCCTCACGTGTACCTGGTAACTCTGGTCCTCACCTGGGCCTCATCTGGACCTAGTGACTCTGGTCCCCACCTGGGCTTCACCTGGATCTGGTGACTCTGGTCCACACCTGGACCTCACCTGGATCTGGTGACACTGGTCCTCAGTTTGCCCTCACCCAGACCTGGTGACACTTGTCCCCAGCTATGCTCAATTCGACCTGATGAATCTGGTCCTCAGGTGGGCCTCACATGGATCTGGGACTCAGCTGGTTAGAGTGGCTCTTGTTCCCACAAGGATCTCACCTGATACTAGTGACTTTGGTCTTATTGTATGCCTCACCAGGACCTAGTGATTCTGTTCCCCATCTGGGCCTGCATGGGCCTAGTGACTCTGGTCCTGACCCAGGCATCATTGGGACCTGGATACTCTCTTATATACCTGGGCCTCACCTGGATCTGGTGACTCTGGCCTGCAGATTGGCCTCACCTGGACTTTGTTAGTGGGATGCCACGTGGGCCTTACCCATACCTGGTGACTCAGGTCCCCACGTGGGCCTCTTGGACCTGGTGAATCTGGTCCTTACCTGGTCTTCTCTCCGACCCGGGGAATCTGGTCACAACCTGGGCCTCACCTGGACCTGGTGAATCTGGCCCCCTTCTGGGCCTAACCCAGTCCTGGTGACTATGTTCCTCACCTGGACCTGATTGCTCTGGACTCTTTCTTGGCCTAACCTGGAACTGGTGACTCTGATCCTATCTGTGGGTCACCCAGACCTGTTGACTCTGGTCCTCACCTGGGCATCATTGGTACCTGGTTACTCTGTTCCACACCTGAGCCTAACCTGGACATGATGTCTCTGGGACCTCTCTGGGTCTCACCCTGACCTGGTGATCTGATCCCCATCTGGATGTCACCTGGACCAGGTGATTCTGGTACCCCTCTAGGCCTCAACCAGTTCTGGTGACTCTTGTCCTCAACTGGGCCTCACCTGGACCTAGTGAATATGCTCCATCAGGGCCTCATTTGGACCTGGTGACTCTGGTCACTCACTGGGCATCATCGGGAAATTGTTCCACTGCATGGCCTGCTGGTTGGCCTCACCTGGACCTGGTAACTCTGGTCCCTACCTGGGCATCATCGGGACATGGTTCCTCTGCATGGCCTGCAGGTTGGCCTCAACTTGACCTGGTGAGTTGGGTTCCCACCTGGGTCTTACCCATGCCTGGTGACACAGGTCCCCACGTGGGCCTCACTTGGATCTGGTGAATGTGGTCCTTACCTAGTCCTCACCAGGAACTGGTAAATCTGGTCACCACCTGGGCATCACCTAGTCCTGGTGACTTTGTTCCCCACCTGGACCTGATTGCTGTGGACACCTTCTTGGCCTCACCTGGAAGTGGTAATTCTGATCCTAACTGGGCCTCTCCCAGATCTGGTGACTCTGGTCCCTCACCTGTGGACCATTATGACCTGGATACTCTGTTCCACACCTGAGCCTCACCTGGACATGATGACTCTGGATCCCCTCTGGGCCTCACCCTGACATGGTTACTTCTGTTCCCCATCTGGATGTCACCTAACCAGGTGAATCTGGTACCCCTCTAGGCCTCAACCAACCTGGTGACTCTAGTCCTCAACTGGGTCTGCCCGGGACCTAGTGAATATGCTCCCCAACTGCGCCTCATCTGGACATGATGACTCTGGTTCTACGTGGGCATCATCGGGACATGGTTACTCTATTCCCCACTGGGAGTGACCTGATCCTTGTAACACTGGTCTGACTTTGGCATTTTCTGTACCAGGTGACTCTGGCTCCACCTGGGCCTCACCTGGAACTGGTGACTCTTATCCTAAGCATGGCCTCACCTGACTTGGTGACTCTGGTCCCCATTAGGATGTAACCTGGACCAGGTGATTCTGGTACCCCTCTAGGCCTCAACCAGTTCTGGTGACTCTGGTCCTCAATTGGCTTCACCTGGACCTAGTGAATATGCTCCATCTGGGCCTCATTTGGACCTGGTGACTGTCGTCCCTCCCTGGGCATCATCGGGACATGGTTCCGCACATGGCCTGCAGGTTGGCCTCACCTGGACCTGGTGAGTGGGATTGCCACCTGTGGCTAACCCATACGTGGTGACTCAGGTCCCCACGTGGGCCTCTTGGACCTGGTGAATATGGTCCTTACCTCTTCTTCTCCCAACCTGGGTACTCTGGTCATCACCTGGGCCTCACTTGGACAAGGTGAACTGGTCCCCATCTGGGCCTCACCCAGTCCTGGTTACTTTGTTCCCCTCCTGGAACTGATTGCTGTGGACTCTTTCTTTGCCTCACCTGGAACTGGTGACTCTGATCCTATCTGCGCGTCACCCAGATCTGGTGACTCTGGTCCTCATCTGGGCATCATTGGTACCTGGTGACTCAGTTCCACACCTGAACCTCACCTGGACATGATGACTCTGGAACCTCTCTGGGCCTCACCCTGTCCTGGTGACTCTGGTCCCCATCTGGATGTCACCTGGACCAGGTGATTCTGATACCCCTCTGAGCCTCAACCAGATCTGGTGACTCTGGTCCTCTACTGGGCCTCACCTGGACCTAGTGAATATGCTCAATCTGGGCCTCATTTGGACCTGGTGACTCTGGTCCCTACCTGGGCATCATCGGGACATGGTTCCACTGCATGGCCTGCAGGTTGGCATCACCTGGACCTGTTAACTCTGGTTCCTACATGTACATCATCGGGACACGGTTCCTCTGCATGGCTCTAAGGATGGCCTCTCCTGGACCTGGTGAGTTTGGTTGCAACCTGTGCCTCACCCGTACCTGGGGACACAGGTCCCTGCTTGGACCTCTTGGACCTGGTGAATCTGGTCCTTAACTGGTCGTCTCCCAGCCCCGGGTTCTCTGGTCACCACCTGGGCCTCACCTGGACCTGGTGAATCTGGTCACCATCTGGGCCTCACCCAGTCCTGGTGACTTTGTTCCCCACCTGAATCTGATTGCTGTGGACTCTTTCTTGGCCTCACCGGGAACTGGTGACTCTGATCCTATCTGCGCATTACCCAGACCTGGTGACTCTGCTCCTCACCTGGGCATCTTTGGTGCCTGGTGACTCTGTTCCACACCTGAGCCTCACCTGGACATGATGACACTGGAACCTCTCTGGGCCTCATCCTGACCTGGTGACTCTGGTCCCCATCTGGATGTCACCTGGACCAGGTGATTCTGGTACCCCTCTAGCCCTCAACCAGGTCCTGTGACTCTGGTCCTCCATTGGACCTCACCTGGACCTAGTGAATATGCTCCATCTGGATCTCATTGGACCTGATGATTCTGATCCCTACCTGGGCATCATCGGGACATGGTTCCACTGCATGGACTTCAGGTTGGCCTCACCTGGACCTGTTAACTCTGGTCCCTACCTAGGCATCATCGGGACATGGTTCCGCTGCATGGCCTGCAGGTTGACCTCACCTGGACCTGGTAACTCTAGTCCCTACCTGGGCATCATCGGGACATATTTCCTCTGCATGGCCTGCAGGTTGGCCTCACCTGGACCTGGTGAGTGGGTTGCACCTGGGCCTCACTCATACCTGGTGAAAAAGGCCCCACGTGGGCCTCACTTGGACCTGGTGAATCTGGTCCTTACCTGGTCCTCACCCGGAACTGGTAACTCTGGTCACCACATGGGAATCACCTGGGCCTGGTGAATCTGGTCCCCATCTGGGCCTCACCCAGTCCTGTTGACTTTCTTCCCCACCTGGACCTGATTGCTGTGGACTCCTCTTTGGCTAACCTGGAACTGCTGACTCTGATGCTAACTGGGCCTCACCCAGATCTGGTGACTCTGGTCCTCACCTGTGGACCATTATGACCTGGATACTCTGTTCCACACCTGAGCCTCACCTGGATATGTTGACTCTGGATCCCCTCTGGGCCTCAGCCTGACATGGGGACTCCGGACCCCATCTGGATGTCACCAGACCAGGTAAATATGGTACCCCTCTAGGTCTCACCTAGACCTGGTGACTCTGGTCCTCAACTGGGCCTCAACGGGACCTAGTGAACATGCTCCCCACCTGCGCCACATCTGTGCCTGGTGACTCTGGTTCTACCTTGGCATCATCGGGACATGGTTACTCTATTCCCACTTGGAGTGAACTGATCCTGGTAACTCTGGTCCTGACTTTGGCCTCTTCTGTTCCAGGTGACTCTGGCTCCACATGGGCCTCACCTGTAACTGGTGATTGTCGTTCCCACATGGACATTATGTGGACCTGGAGGCTGCAGTGTTTCTAGCTTCTCATGTACCTCGTGACTCTGGCCCCCACCACGGCCTCACCGGGACCTGGTGAGTGTGGTTGCCACCTGCACCTCACATGGACCTGGTGATTCTGGCCTGCACCTGAGACTACCCTGGATCTGGTGACTGTGGTCTCCACCTGGGCTTCACCTGGATTTGGGGACTCCGGTCCCCATCTGGGCGTTACCTGGCCCTGTTGACCATGGTACTCAACTGGGCAAAATTGGGACCTGGTGACTGTGTTCCACACCTGGACCTCACCTGGACCAGGCGACTCTGGTCTCCCTCTGGGTCTCACCGTGCCCTAGTGACTGTGAACCCCACTTTGGACGGACTTGGACCTGCTGACCCTGGTTGCCACCTGCGACTGACGTCGTACTGTTGACTCTGGTACTTTCAAAGGCCTCCCCTGGACCTGGTGATCCTGGACCCCACCTGGGCCTCACCTGGACGTGGTAACTTTTGTCACCACCGGTTACTCACCTAGACCTGGTTACTGTGTTCCACACCTGAGCCTCAAGTAGACCTGTTGACCATGGTCCCCAAGGCTGCCTCACATGGACCTGTTGCCTCTGATCCCCACCGGAGCCTCTCGTGTACCTGGTAACTCTGGTCCTCACCTGGGCCTCATTGGTCCTGGTGACTCTGTTCCATACCTGAGGCTCCCCTGGACATGATGACTCTGGAACCTCTCTGGCTATCAACCTGACCTGGTGACTCTGGTCCCCATATGGATATCACCTGGACCAGGGATTATGGTAGCCCTCTGGGCCTCAACCAGGTCTGGTGACCCTGGTCCTCAAATGGGCCTCACCTGGACCTAGTGAATATGCTCATTTGGGCCTCATTGGACCTGGTTACTCTGGTCCCTATGTGGGCATCATCGGGACATGGTTCCACTGCAATGACCTGCAGGTTGGCCTCACCTGGACCTGGTAACTCTGGTCCCTACCTGGGCATCATCGGGACATGGTTCCACTGCATGGCCTGTAGGTTGGCCTCACCTGAACCTGGTAACTCTCGTGCCTACCTGAGCATCTTTGGGACCTGTGTCCTCTGCATGGCCTGCAGGTTGGCCTCACCTGGAACTGGTGAGTGGGTTTATCACCTGGGCCCTCACCCTTGGCCTAGTGACACAGGTCCCCACGTTGGGCCTCACTTGGACCTGGTGAATCTGGTCCTTACCTGGTCCTCACCCGGAACTGGTAACTCTGGTCACCACATGGGAATCACCTGGGCCTGGTGAATCTGGTCCCCATCTGGGCCTCACCCAGTCCTGTTGACTTTCTTCCCACCTGGACCTGATTGCTGTGGACTCCTCTTTGGCTAACCTGGAACTGCTGACTCTGATGCTAACTGGGCCTCACCCAGATTCTGGTGACTCTGGTCCTCACCTGTGGACCATTATGACCTGGATACTCTGTTCCACACCTGAGCCTCACCTGGATATGTTGACTCTGGATCCCCTCTGGGCCTCAGCCTGACATGGGGACTCCGGACCCCATCTGGATGTCACCAGACCAGGTAAATATGGTACCCCTCTAGGTCTCACCTAGACCTGGTGACTCTGGTCCTCAACTGGGCCTCAACGGGACTAGTGAACATGCTCCCTACCTGCGCCACATCTGTGCCTGGTGACTCTGGTTCTACCTTGGCATCATCGGGACATGGTTACTCTATTCCCACTTGGAGTGACCTGATCCTGGTAACTCTGGTCCTGACTTTGGCCTCTTCTGTTCCAGGTGACTCTGGCTCCACATGGGCCTCACCTGTAACTGGTGACTGATCCTAAGCATGACCTCAACCTGACCTGGTGACTGTGGTTTCCCATCGGGACCTCACCTGGACTTCATGTCTCTGGTCCCACTTAGGCCTCACCAGGATCTGTTGTCTCTGCCACCCACCTGGGTAGCATTAGGATATGGTTACACTGTTCACTAACAGTGACCCAGCGGGACCTATTAACTCTGGTCTTCACCTGGGCCACACCTGGACATGGTGACACTTTTTCCCACGTGGGTCTCACCTGGACATGGTGAGTCGGATCCCCACCTGGTCCTCACCTGTAACTGGTGATTCTCGTTCCCACATGGAGATCATGTGGACCTGTGGCAGCAGTGTTTCTAGCATCTTTTTTTAAATTTTTATTATTTATGATAGTCACAGAGAGAGAGAGAGGCAGAGACACAGGCAGAGGGAAGAAGCAGGCTCCATGCATCGGGAGCCCGACGTGGGATTCGATCCCAGGTCTCCAGGATCAAGCCCTGGGACAAAGGCAGGCGCCAAACCGCTGCGCCACCCAGGGATCCCATGTGTTTCTAGCTTCTCATGTACCTCGTGACTCGGGTCCCCACCAGTGCCTCACCGGGACCTGGTGAGTTTGGTTGCCACCTGCACCACACCTGGACCTGGTGATTCTGGTCTGCACCTGACACTACCCTGGATCTTGTGACTGTGGTCCCCAACTGTGCTTCACCTGGATTTCGGTACTTCCGGTCCCCACCTCGGCCTCACCTGCCCTGTTGACCATGGTCCTCAACTGGGCAAAATTGGGACCTGGTGACTGTGTTCCACAACTGGACCTCACCTGGACCAGGTGACTATGCTCCCCCCTCTGGGTCTCTCACCGTGCCCTAGTGACTGTGAATTCCACTTTGGCTTGACTTGGACCTGCTGACCCTGGTTGCCACCTGCGCCTGAACTCGAACTGTTGACTCTGGTTCTTTCAAGGGCCTCCCCTGTACCTGGTGATCCTGCTCCCACCTGGGACTCACCTGGACGTGGTGACCCTTGTAACCACGGGGGACTCACCTGGACCTGCTTACTGTGTTCCACACCTGGGTCTCAAGTGGACCTGTTGATCATGGTCCCCAAGCCGGCCTCACATGGACCTGTTGCCTCTGATCCCCACCGGATCCTCACGTGTATCTGGTAACTCTGGTCCTCACCTGGGCCTCATCTGCACCTAGTGACTCTGGTCCCCACCTGGGCTTCACCTCGACCTCTGGTGACTCTGGTCCCCACCTGGACTTCACCTGGATCTAGTGACTCTGGTTCCCACCTGGACCTCTCCTGGACCTGGTGACTCTCTTCTCCAACATGGACCTCACCTGATCTGGTGACTCTTGTACTCAGTTTGCCTCACCTGGACCTGGTGTCTCTCGTCCCCACTTTGACCTAACTCAGAACTGCTGAATCTTTCCCCACCTAGGCTGCACACAGACCTGGTGACTCTTGTCCCCAGCTATGCCTCAAGTCGACCTGGTGAATCTGGTCCTCACGTGGGCTTCACATGGACCTGGGACTCAGCTGGATAGAGTGGCTCTGGTTCCCACAAGGGGCTCACCTCATACTGGTGACTGTGGTCTTTTTCTGTGACTCACCAGGACCTAGTGATTCTGTTCCCCATCTGGGCCTGCATGGCCCTAGTGACTCTGGTCCTGACCCAGGCATCATTCGGTACTGGATGCTCTATTCCACACCTGGGCCTCACTTTGACCACGGACCACTGGTCCCATTCTGGGCCTCAAACTAAACTGGTTACTCTGGTTCCCCTTCTGGGCCTCACCCTTACCTGGTAAATCTGGTCACCCCTTGGGCTTCACTTGGGCCTGGTGAATCTGGTCCTTAGCTGGTCCGCACATGGATCTGGTGACTGTTCACCACCTGGGCCTCACATGGACTTGGTGAATCCTGTTGCCACCTGCACCTCACCGGGACCTTCTGACTCTTTTCCCACCTGGCATCAATGGGACATCGTTACTCTGTTCCCCACCCGGGGCCTCACTGGACATGATAACTTTGCTCCACACTTTGGCCTCAACTGGTCCTGATGACGCTGGTCCCCCCACCTAGGCCTCAATCTGGACCTGGTGACTGTGGTCCCCACCTCTTTCTCACCTGGACCTGGTGTCTCTCGTTCCCACATGACCACACCTGGACCTGGTGATGGTGGTGTTCTTGAAGACGCACATTTACCTGGTGACTTCCGGTCCCCACTAGGGCCTCACCCTGGATCTGGTGACTCTGGCCTGAAGGTTGTCCTCACCTGGACCTGGTGAGTGGGGTTGCCACCCCATACCAGGTGACTCAGTTCCACACGTGGGCCTCTTGGACTGTTAATCTGGTCGTTAACTGGTCCTCTCCCAGACCCGGGGACTCTGGTCCCCAACTGGGCCTCATCTGGACCTGTGAATCTCGTCCCCATCTGGGCCTCCCCCAGTCCTGGTGAATTTGTTCCCCATCTGAATCTGATTGCTGTGGACTCTTTCTTGGCCTCACCGGGAACTGGTGACTCTGAATCCTATCTGCGCGTCACCCAGACCTGGTGACTCTGGTCCTCAACCTGGGCATCATTGGTACCTGGTGACGCTGTTTCCACACCAGAGCCTCACCCTGCACATGATGACTCTGGAAACCCTCTGGCCTCCCCTGACCTGGTGAGTCTGGTCCCCATCTGGATGTCACCTGGACCAGGTGTATCTGGTACCCTCTAGGCCACAACCAGATCTGGTGACTCTGGTTCTCAACTGGGCCTCACCTGGACCTAGTGAATATGCTCCATCTGGGCCTCATTTGGACCTGGTGACTCTGGTCACTACCTGGGCATCATCGGGACATGGTTCCACTGCATGACTGCAGGTGGCCTCACCTGGACCTGTTAACTCTGGTCCCTACCTGGGCATCATGGGGACATGGTTCCACACATGGCCTGCAGTTTGGCCTCACCTGGACCCGTAACTCTAGTTGCTACCTGGGCATCATCGGGACATGGTTCCTCTGCATGGCCTGCAGGTTGGGCTCACCCTGGACCTGGTGAGTGGCGTTGTCACCTTGGGCTCACCCATGCCTGGTGACACAGGTCCCCACGTGGGCCTCACTTGGACCTGGTGAATTCTGGTCCTTACCTGGTCCTCACCCGAAAGTCCTAAAATCGGGTCACACCTGGGAATCACCTGAACCTGGTTAATCTGGTCCCATTCTGGTCCTCATCTAATCCTGGTGACTAAGTCACCCCACCTGACCTGATTGCTGTGGACTCCTTCTTGGGACTCACCTGGAACTGGTGACTCTGATCCTAAGCATGGCCTCACTTGACCTGGTGACTGTGGTTCCCATCAGGACTTCAACCCGGACCTCATGTCTCTGGTCCCACCTGGGCCTCACCAGGACCTGGTGTCTCTCGTACCCCCTGGGTAGCATTAGGATATGGTTACAACTGTTCACTAACAGTGACCCAGCGGGACCTATTAACTCTGGTCTTCACCTGGGCCACACCTGGACATGGTGACACTTTTTCCCACGTGGGGTCTCACCTGGACATGGTGAGTCGGATCCCCACCTGGTCCTCACCTGTAACTGGTGATTCTCGTTCCCACATGGACATCATGTGGACCTGGTGGCTGCAGTGTTTCTAGCTTCTCATGTACCTCGTGACTCTGGTCCCCACCAAGGACTCACCGGGACCTGGTGTGTGGTTGCCACCTCCGCCTCACCTGGACCTGGTGATTCTGGTCTGCACCTGAGACTAACCTGGATCTGGTGACGTGGTCCCCACCTGGGCTTCACCTGGATTTGGGGACTCCGGTCCCCACCTGGGCCTCACCTGGCCCTGTTGTCCATGGTCCTCACCTGGGCAAAATCGGAACCGGGACTGTGTTCCACAACTGGACCTCACCTGGACCACATGACTCTGGTCCCCCTCTGGGTCTCACCGATCCCTAGTGACTGTGAAACCCACTTTGGCCTGACTTGGACCTCCTGACACTTGTTGCCACCTGCGCCTGACCTCGAACTGTTGACTCTGGTTATTTCAAGGTCCTCCCTGTACCTGGTGATCCTGGTCCCACCAGGGCCTCATCTGGACATGGTGACACTTTTCAACACGGAGGACTCACCTGGACCTGCTTACTATGTTCCACTCCTGGGCCTCAAGTAGACCTGTTGACCATGGTCCCCAAGCCGGCCTCACATAGACCTGTTGCCTCTGATCCCCACCGAGGCCTCACGTGTACCTGGTAACTCTGGTCCTCACCTGGGCCTCAACCGGACATAGTGACTCTGGTCCACAACTGGGCTTCACGTGATCTGGTGACTCTGGTCCACACCTGGACCTCTCCTGGACCTGGTGACTCTCTTTCCAACATGGACCTCACCTGGATCTGGTGACTCTGGTCCTCAGTTTGGCCTCACCTGGACCTGGTGTCTCTCGTCCCCATTTTGACCTAACTCAGAACTGCTGAATCTTGCCCCACCTAGGCCGCACCCAGACCTGGTGACTCTTGTCCCCAGCTATGCCTCAATTCGACCTGATGAATCTGGTCCTCACGTGGGCCTCACATGGGCCTGTGACTCAGCTGGATAGAGTGGCTCTGGTTCCCACAAGGGGCTCACCTGATACTGCTGACTGGGGTGTGTTTCTATGCCTCACCAGGACCTAGTGATTCTGTTCCCCATCTGGTCCTGCATGGCCCTAGTGACTCTGGTCCTCACCCAGGCATCACTGGGATCTGGATACTCTATACCCCACATGAGCCTCACTTTGACCAGGGACCTCTGGTCCCATTCTGGGCCTCAAACAAAATGGTTACTATGGTTCCCCCTCTGGGCCTCACCCTTACCTGGTGACTCTGGTCACCCCTTGGGTTCACTTGGGCCTTGTGTCTGGTCCTTAGCTGGTCCGCACCTGGATGTGGTGACTTGTCGCCACCTGGGCTTCACTGGACTTGGTGAATCCTGTTGCCACCTGCACCTCACCTGGACCTTGTGACTGTGGCCACACCTGGACCTCACCTGGATCTGGTGGCTCTGGTTCCCATATGGGGCTCTCCTGGACCTGGTTCCTGTGGTCTCCATCTGGCCTCACCTGGAACACAATGACTCGATCCATATCTGGACCTCTCCTGGACCTGTTGACTCTGGTCCTTACCTAGGCATCATTGGGACCTGGATACTCTCTTATATACCTGGGCCTCACCTGGACCTGGTGACTGTGGTCCCACTTGGGCCTCACCTGGACGAGGTGACTGGTTCCCACAGGGACCTCACCTGGACCTGGTGACTCAGGTCCTCATATGGGCATCATGGAACCTGGTTTCTCAGTTCCACATCGGGGCCTCACCTGGACCTAGTGATTCTCTTCCCCCTCTGGGCCTCTTCCTGACGTGCTGACTCTGGTTCCCACCTGGATATCACCAGAACCGGGTGACTTGGTCCCCCTCTGGGACTCACCCGGAGCTTGGGACACTGGTCCTCAG
The DNA here is from genome assembly GCF_011100685.1 of Canis lupus familiaris. Taxonomy (NCBI): domain Eukaryota; kingdom Metazoa; phylum Chordata; class Mammalia; order Carnivora; family Canidae; genus Canis; species Canis lupus. The sequence continues at coordinate 40,738 of NW_023331325.1, forward strand.
CTGGGCCTCAACAGGACCTGGTGAATCTACCTCACTTAGACCTCGTCTGGACCTTGTGACTCTTTTCCCACCTGGCATCAATGGGACATGGTTACTGTGTTCCCCACCTGGGCCTCACCTGGACATGATAACTTTGCTCCACACTTTGGCCTCAACTGGTCCTGATGACTCTGGTCCCCCCACCTAGGCCTCAATCTGGACCTGGTGACTGTGGTCCCCACCTCTTTCTCACTTGGACCTGGTGACTCTCGTTCCCAGATGAACCACACGTGGATCTGGTGACTGTGTGTTCTTGAGACTCACATTTACCTGGTGACTCCGGTCCCCACTAGGGACTCACCTGGATCTGGTGACTCTGGCCTGCAGGTTGGCCTCACCTGGACCTGGTGAGTGGGGTTGCCACCTGGGGCTCACCCTTACATGGTGACTATGGTCCCCATCTGGATGTCACCTTGACCAGGTGAATCTGGTACCCCTCTGGGCCTCAACTAGACCTGGTGACACTGGTCCTCAACTGGGCCTCACCGGGACCTAGTGAATATGCTCCCCACCTGCGCCTCATCTGGACCTGGTGACTCGGGTTCTACCTGGGCATCATCGGGTCATGGTTACTTATTCCCCACTGGACTGACCTGATCCTGGTAACTCTGGTCCTGACTTTTGGCTCTTCTGTACCAGGTGACTCTGGCTCCAACTGGGCCTCACCTGTATCTGTTGAATCTGATCCTAAGCATGGACTCACCTGACCTGATGTCTGTGGTGCCCATGGGACATCCTGGTCCTCATGTCTCTGGTCTCACCTGGGCCTCACCAGGACTTGGTGTCTCTCGTACCCACCTGGGTAGCATCAGGATATGGTTACACTGTTCACTAACAGTGACCCAGCCGGACTATTAACTCTGGTCTTCACCTGGGCCACACCTGTACATGGTGACACTGGTTCCCACCTGGGTCTCACCTGACATGGTGAGTCGGATCCCCACAGGGTCCTCTCCTCTAACTGGTGATTCTCGTCCCACATGGACTCATGGACCGGTGGCTGCAGTGTTTCTACCTTTCAGTTACCTCGTGACTCTGGTCCCCACCAGGGCCTCAGGGTCCTGGTGAGTGTGGTTGCCACC
>NW_023331326.1:0-42321 GCF_011100685.1 Canis lupus familiaris
ATCTGGTAATCTGGTCACCACCTGGGAATCACCTGGACCTGGTGAATCTGTGTCCCCATCTGGGCCTCACCCAGTCCTGGTGACTTTTTCCCCACCTGGACCTGATTGCTGTGGACTCCTTCTTAGCCTCACCGGGAACTACTGACTCTGATCCTAACTGGGCCTAACCCAGATCTGGTGACTCTGGTCCTCACCTGTGACCATTATGACCTGGATACTCTGTTCCACACCTGAGACTCACCTGGACATGATGACTCTGGATCCCCTCTGGGCCTCTCCCTGACATGTGACTCTGGTCCCCATCTGGACGGCACCTAGACCAGGTGAATCTGGTACCCCTCTAGGCCTCAACTTGACCTGGTGACTCTGGTTCCTCAACTGGGCCTCACCGGGACCTAGTGAACATGGTCCCCACCTGCGCCTCATCTGGACCTGGTGACTCTGGTTCTACCTGGGCATCACCGGTACATGGTTACTCAATTCCCCACTGGACTGCCTGATCCTTGTAACTCTGGTCCTGACTTTGCCCTCTTCTATACCAGGTGACTCTGGCTCCACCTGGGCCTCACCTGTAACTGGTACTCTGATTCAAAGCATGGCCTCACCTGACATGGGGACTGTGGTTCCAATGGGGACCTCAACTGGACCTCAGGTCTCTGGTCCCATCTCGGGTCACCAGGAACTGGTGTCTCTGGTACCCACCTGTGTAGCATCAGGATATCGTTACACTGTTCACTAACAGTGACCCAGCCGGACCTATTAACTCTAGTCTTCACCTGGGCCACACCTGGACATGGTGACACTGGCTCCCACCTGGGTCTCACTGTACATGGTGAGTCGGATCCCCACCTGGTCCTCACCTGTAACTGGTGATTCTCGTTCCCACATGGACATCATGTGGATCTGGGGGCTGCAGTGTTTCTAGCTTCTCATGTACCTCGTGACTCTGGTCCCCACCAGGGCCTCACCGGGACCTGGTGAGTGTGGTTGCCACCTGCACCTCACCTGGACCTGGTGATTCTGGCCTGCACCTGAGACTACCCTGGATCTGGTGACTGTGGTCTCCACCTGGGCTTCACCTGGATTTGGGGACTCCGGTCCCCATCTGGGCCACACCTGGCCCTGTTGACGATGGTCCTCAACTGTGCAAAATTGGGACCCGGAGACTTTGTTCCACAACTGGACCTCACCTGGGCCATGTGACTCTGGTCCCCCTCTGGGTCTCACCGTGCCCTAATGACTCTGAACCCCACTTTGGCCTGACTTGGACCTGCTGTCCTTGGTTGCTACCTGTGCCTGACCTCGAACTGTTGACTCTGGTTCTTTCAAGGGCCTCCCCTGTATCTGGTGATCCTGGTCCCCACCTGGGTATCACTTGGACGTGGTGACTCTTGTCACCACCGGGGACTCACCTGGACCTGGTTACTGTGTTCCACACATGGGCCTCAAATACAACTGTTGACCATGGTCCCCAAGCCGGCCTCACATGGACGTTGCCTCTGATTCCCACCGTGGCCTCACGTGTACCTGGTAACTCTGGTCCTCACCTGGGCCTCATCTGGACCTAGTGACTCTGGTCCCCACCTGGGCTTCACTTGGATCTGTTGACTCTGGTCCCCACCGGGACTTCACCTGGATCTGGTGACTCTGGTCCCCACCTGGACCTCTCCTGGACCTGGTGACTCTCTTTCCAACATGGACCTCACCTGGATCTGGTGACTCTGGTCCTCAGTTTGGTCTCACATGGACCTGGTGTCTCTCGTCCCCACTTGGACCTAACTCAGAACTGCTGAATCTTGCCCCACCTAGGCCGCACGCAGACCTGGTGACTCTTGTCCCCAGCTATGCCTCAATTCGACCTGATGAATCTGGTCCTCACGTGGGCCTCACATGGACCTGGGACTCAGCTGGATAGAGTGGCTCTGGTTCCCACAAGGGGCTCACCTGATACTGCTGACTGTGGTCTTATTCTATGGCTCACCAGGACCAAGTGATTCTGTTCCCCATTTGGGCCTGCATGGCCCTATTGACTCTGGTCCTCACCCAGGCATCATTGGGACCTGGATACTCTATTCCACACCTGGGCCTCACTTTGACCAGGGACCTCTGGTCCCATTCTGGGCCTCAAACTATAACTGGTTACTTGGTTTCACCCTCTGGCCTCACCCTACCCTGGAGTTGACGCTGGTTCCCCCTTGGGCTCTTAATCTGGGCCTGGTGAATCTGGTCCTAGCTGGGTCCTCACATGGATTTGGTTGACTGGTCGCCACCTTGGCCTTCACCGGACTTGTGAATCCTGTTGCCGGCTTGCGCCTCACCGGGACCTTGTGACCTCTTTTCCACCTGGCAATCAATGGAACATGGTTACGCTGTTCCCCACCTGGGCCTCACCTGGACATGATACTTTGCTCCACACTTTGGCCTCAACTGGTCCTGATGACTCTGGTCCCCCCCACCTAGCCCTCAATCTGGACCTGGTGGACTGTGGTCCCCCCCTGGGTCTCACCCTGGATCTGGTTTTTGTCTCTCGTTTCCCACATGACCACCACCTGGACTTGGTTGACTGTCGGGTTGTTCTTGTAGACGAACATTTACCTGGTGACTCCAGTCCCCACTAGGGCCTCACGTGGATCTGGTGACTCTGGCCTGAAGGTTGGCCTCACCTGGACCTGGTGAGTGGGGTTGCCACCCCGTACCTTGTGACAGTTCCCCACGTGGGCCTCTTGGACCTGGTGAAACTGGTCCTTACCTGGTTCACTCCCAGACCCGGGGACTCTGGTCACCACCTGGGCCTCACCTGGACCTGTTGAATCTGGTCCCCATCTGGGCCTCACCCAGTCCTGGTGACTGTGTTCCCCACCTGGACCTGATTGCTGTGGACACTTTCTTGGCCTCACCTGGAACTGGTGACTCTGATCCTATGTGCGCGTCACCCAGATCTGGTCACTCTGGTCCTCACCTGTGGACCACTATGACCTGGACACTGTGTTCCCCACCTGAGCCTCACCTGGACATGTGACTCTGGAGCCCCTCTGGGCCTCACCCTGAACCTGGTGACTCTGGTCCCCATCTGGATGTACTCCTGTACCGGGGTGATTCTGTTACCCCTCTAGGCCTCAACCAGATCTGTGACTCTGGTCCTCAACTGGGCCCTCACTGGACCTAGTGAATATGCTCCATTTGGGCCTCAGTTGGACCTGGTGACTCTTGTCCCTTCCTGGGCATCATCGGGACATGGCTCCCACTGCATGAACCGCAGGTTGGCCTCACCTTGACCTGGTAACTCTGGTCCCTACCTGGGCATCATCGGGACATGGTTCCACTGCATGGCCTGCAGGTTGGCCTCACCTGGACCTGGTAACTCTAGTCCCTACCTGGGCATCTTCGTGACATGGTTCCTTGCATGGCCTGCAGGTTTCCCTCACCTGACCTGGTGAGTGGGGTTGACACCTGGGGCCTCACCCATGCCTGGTGAACACAGGTCCCTACGTGGGTCTCACTTGGACCTGTGAATCTGGTCCTTACCTGGACCTCACCCGGAACTGGTAACTCTTGGTCACCACCAGGGAATAACCTGGACCTGGTGAATCTGGTCCCCATCTGTGCCTCACCCAGTCCTGGTGACTTTGTTTCCCCACCTGGGCCTGATTGCTGTGGACTCCTGTTGGCCTCACCTTGAACTGGTGACTCTGATCCTAACTGGGTCTCACCCAGATCTGGTGACTCTGGTCCTCACCTGTGGACCATTATGACCTGGTTACCCTGTTCCACACCTGGGCCTCAAGTAGACCTGTTGACCATGGTCCCCAAGCCGGCCTCACATGGACATGTTGCCTCTGATCCCCACCGGGGCCTCACGTGTATCTTGTAACTCTGGTCCTCACCTGGGCCTCATCTGGACCTAGAGACTCTGGTCTCCACCTGGGCTTCACCTGGTTCTGGAGACTCTGGTCCCCATCTGGACTTCACCTGGATCTGGTGACTCTGGTCCCAATCTGGACCTCTCCTGGACTTGGTGTCTCTCTTGCCCACTTTGACCTAACTCAGAACTGCTGAATCTTGCCCCACCTATTATGCACCCAGTCCTGGTGAGTCTTGTCCCTAGCTATTCCTCAATTCGACCTGATGAATCGGGTCTCACATGGACCTCACATGTACCTGGGACTCAGCTGGAAAGAGAGGCTCTGGTTCCCACAAGGGGCTCACCTGATACTGCTGACTGTGGTCTATTCTATGCCTCACCAGGACCTAGTGATTCTGTTCCCCATCTGGGCCTGCATGGCCTTAGTGACTCTGGTCCTCACCCAGGCATCATTGGGACCTGGATACTCTATTCCACACCTGGACCTCACTTTGACAAGGGACCGCTGGTCCCATTCTGGGCCTCAAACTAAACTGGTTACTCTGGTTCCCCCTCTGAACCTCACCCTTACCTGGTGACTCTGGTCACCCTTTGGGCTTCACCTGGGCCTGGTGAATATGATCCTTAGCAGGTCCGCACCTGGATGGTGATTAGTCGCCACCTGGGCCTCACCTGGACTTGGTGAATCCTGTTGCCACCTGCGCCTCACCTGGTACTTGTAGCTGTGGTCCCCACCTGGACCTCACCTGGATCTGGTTGCTCTGGTTCCCATATGGGGCTTCCCCGGACCTGGTTCCTGTGGTCTCCATATGGCCTCACCTGGATCACAATGACTCTGATCCATATTTGGGCCTCTCATGGACCTGTTGACTCTGGTCCTTACCTGGGCATCATTGGGACCTGGATACTCTCTTATATACTTGGGCCTCACCTGGACCTGGGTAACTGTGGTCCCACCTGCGCCTCACCTGGACGAGGTGACGGGTTCCCACAGGGCCCTCACCTGGAACTGGTGACTCAGGTCCTCATATGGGCATATTGGGACCTTGTTTCTCAGTTCCACATCGGGGCTCACCTGGACCTAGTGACTCTCTTCTTCCCCTCTGGGCCTCAGCCTGACATGGTGACTCTGGTCCCCATCTGGATATCACCAGAACCGGGTGACTCTGGTCCCACTCTGGGAATCACCCAGAGCTGGGGGACACTGGTCCTTAACTGGATCTCAACAGTACCTGTTGAATCACTCCTCACTTAGGTCTCGTCTGAACCTTGTGACTCTTTTCCCACCTGGCATCAACGGGACATGGTTACTCTGTTCCCCAGCTGGGCCTCTCGTGGACATGAAAACTTTGCTCCACACTTTGGCCTCAAACTTGTCCTGATGACTCTGGTCCCCCCACCTAGGCCTCAATCTGGACCCGGTGACTGTGGTCCCCACCTGGATCTCACCTGGACTTGGTGACTCTCGTTCCCACATGAACCACACCTGGACCTGGTGACTGTGTTGTTCTTGTAGACTCACATTTACCTGGTAACTCCGGTCCCCACTAGGGCCTCACCTGGATCTGGTGACTCTGGCCTGCAGGTTGGCCTCACCTGGACTTGGTGAGTGGGGTTGCCACCTGGGCCCTCACCCATACCTGGTGACTCAGGTCCTCACGTGGGCCTCACTTGGACCTGGTGAATCTGGTCCTTACCTGGTCCTCTGACAGACAAGGGGACTCTGGGTCACCACCTGGACCTCACCTGGACCTGGTGAATCTGTTCCTCATCTTGGCCTCACCGAGTCCTGGTGACTTTCTTCCCCACTTGGACCTGATTGCTGTGGACTCTTTTTGCCTCCACCTGGAACTGGTGACTCTGATCCTATCTGCGCGTCACCCAGTTCTGGTGACTCCTGGAACTCACCTGGGCATCATTGGTACCTGATTACTCTGTTCCACACCTGAGCCTCACCTGGACATGATGACTCTGTAACCTCTCTGGGCCTTACCCTGACCTGGTGACTCTGGTCCCCATCTGGATGTCACCTGGACCAGGTGATTCTGGTACCCCTCTAGGCCTCAACCAGATCTGGTGACTCTGGTCCTCAACTCGGCCTCACCTGGATGTAGTGAATATGCTCCATCTGGGCCTCATTTGGACCTGGTGACTCTGGTCCCTACCTGGGCATCATCGGGACATGGTTCCACTGCATTGCATGCAGGTTGGCCTCACCTGGACCTCGTAACTCTGGTCCCTACATGGCCATCATCGGGACACGGTTCCTCTGCATGGCCTTCATGTTGGCCTCCCCTGGACCTGGTGAGTGAGGTTGCCACCTGGGTCTCCCCATAACTGGTGACACAGGTCCCACGTGGGCTTCACTTGGACCTGGTGAATCTGGTCCTTACCTGATCCACACCCAGAACTGGTAACCCTTGTCCACCACCTGGGAATCACCTGGACCTGTCTGAATCTGGTCCCCATCTGGGCCTCACCCAGTCCTGGTGACTTTGTTCCCCACCTGGACCCTGATTTCTGTGGACTAATACCTGGCCTCACCTGGAACTGGTGACTCTGAACCTAACTGGGCCTCACCCAGATCTGGTGACTCTGGTCCTCACCTGTGACCATTATGACCTGGATACTCTGCTCTACACCTGAGCCTCACCTGGACATGATGACACTGGAACCTCTCTGGGCCTCACCCAGACCTGTTGACCCTGGTGCCCATCTGGATGTTACCTGGACCTGGTGATTCTTGTACCCTCAAGTCTCAACCAGATCTAGTGACTCTGGTCCTAAACTGGGCCTCACCTGGACCTAGTGAATATGCTCCATCTGGGCCTCATGTGGACCCGGTGACTCTGGTCCCTACCTGGGCATCATCGGGACACGCTTCCTCTGCATTGCCTGCAGGTTGGCTTCACCTGGACATGGTGAGTGTGGTTGCCACCTGGACCTCACTCATACCTGGTGACAAAGGCCCACGTGGGCCTCACTTGGACCTGGTGAATCTGGTCCTTACCTGCTCCTCACCCGGAATTTGCTAACTCTGGTCACCACCTGGGAATCACCTGGGTCTTGTGAATCTGTCCCCATCTGGGCCTCACCCAGGCTTGGTTACTTTGATCCCCACCTGGACCTGATTGCTGTGGACTCCTACTTGGCCTCACTTGGAACTGCTGACTCTGATCCTTACTGGGCCTCACCCAGATCTGGTGACTCTGGTCCTCACCTGTGGAGCATTATGACCAGGATACTCTGTTCCACACCTGAGCCTCACCTGGACATGATGACTCTTGATCCCCTTTGGGCCTCACCCTGACATGGTGAGTCTGGTCCCCATCTGGATGTCACCTAGACCGGGTGAATCTGGTACCCCTCTAGGCCTCAACTTGACCTGGTGACTCTGGTCCTCAACTGGGCCACACCGGGACCTAGTGATTATGCTCCCCACCTGCGCCTCATCTGGTCCTGGCGACTCTGTTTCAACCATGGGAATCATTGGGACATGGTTACTCTATTCCCCACTGGGACTGCCCTGATCCTTGTAACTCTGTCCTGACTTTGGCCTCTTCTATACCAGGTGACTCTGGCTCCACCTGGGCCTCACCCTGTAACTGGTGACACTGATTCTAAGCATGGCCTCACCTGACATGGTGACTGTGGTTCCCATCGGGACCCTCACCTGGACCTCAGGTCTCTGGTCCCTTCTCGGGGTCACCAGGAACTGGTGTCTCTGGTACCCAGCTGTGTAGCATCAGGATATCGTTACACTGTTCACTAACAGTGACCCAGCCGGACCTATTAACTCTAGTCTTCACCTGGACCACACCTGGTCATGGTGACACTGGCTCCCACCTGGGTCTCAACTGGACATGGTGAGTCGGATCCCCACCTGGTCCTCAGCTGTAACTGGTGATTCTTGTTCCCACATGGACATCATTTGGACCTGGTGGCTGCAGTGTTTCTAGCTTCTCATGTACCTCGTGACTCTGGTCCTCACCAGGGCCCCACCGGGTCCTGGTGAGTGTGGTTGCCACCTGCACCTCACCTGGACCTGGTGATTCTGGTGTGCACCTGAGACTACCCTGGATCTGGTGACTGTGGTCCCCACCTGGGCTTCACCAGGATTTGGGGACTCCAATCCCAATCTTGGCCTCACCTGGCCCTGTTGACCGTGGTCCTCAACTGGGGCAAAATTGGGATCCGGTGACTGTGTTCCACAACTGGACCTCACCTGGACCAGGTGACTCTGGTCCCTGTCTGGGTCTCACGTGCCCTAGTGACTTTGAACCTCACTTTGGCCTGACTTGGACCTGCTGACCCTGGTTGCCAACTGCACCTGAACTCGAACTGTTGTCTCTCATTCTTTAGGGCTCCCTTTTACCTGGTGATCCTGGTCCCCACCTGGGCCTCACCTGGATGTGGTGACACTTCTCACACCGGGGACTCACCTGGACCTGCTTACTGTGTTCCACACCTGGGCCTCAAGTACACCTGTTGACCATTTCCCCAAGCCGGCCGCACATGGACCTGTTGCCTCTGATCCCAACCGGGGCCTCACGTGTACCTGGTAACTCTGGTCCTCACCTGGGGCCTCATCTGGACCTAGTGACTCTGGTCACCACCTGGGCTTCACCTGGATCTGGTGTCTATGGTCCCCTCCTGGATTTCATCCTGGTATCTGGTGACTCTGGTTCGCCACATGGACCTCTCCTGGACGTGGTGACCTTCTCTTTCCAACATGGACCTCAGCTGGATCAAGTGACTCTGGTTTCTCCTTTGGCCTCACCTGGACCTGGGTGTCTCTCGTCCCTACTTTGACACCTAACTCAGAACTATGAATCTTGCCACACCTAGGCCGCACCCAGACCTGTTGACTCTTGACCCCAGCTATGCCTCAATTCGACCTGATGAATCTGGTCCTCACGTGGGCCTCACATGGACCTGGGAATCAGCTGGATACAGTGGCTCTGGTTCCCACAAGGGGCTCACTTGATACTGGTGACTTATTCACCAGTGGTCTTATTCTATGCCTCACCAGGACCTAGTGATTCTGTTCCCCATCTGGGCTTTCATGGCCCTAGTGACTCTTGTCCTCACCCAGGCATCATTGGGACCTGGATACTCTATTCCACACCTGGGCATCACTTTGTCCAGGGACCTCTGGTCCCATTCTGGGCCTCAAACTAAACTGGTTACTCTGGTTCCCACTCGTGGCCTCAACCTTACCTGGAAAAACTGGTCACCCCTTGGGATTCACTTGGGCCTGGTGAATCTGGTTATTATCTGGTCCGCACCTGGATCTGGTGACAGGTCACCACGTGGGCCTCACCTGGACTTGGTGAATCATGTTGCCACCTGCGCCTCAACTGGACCTTGTGACTGTGGTCCCTCCTGGACCTCACCTGGATCTGGTGGCTCTGGTTCCCATATGGGGCTCTCCTGGACCTGGTTCCTGTGGTCTCCATCTGGCCTACCTGGAACACAATGACTCTGATCCATATTTGGGCCTCTCCTGGACCTGTTGACTCTGGTCCTTACCTGGGCATCATTTGGACCTGGATACTCTCTTATGTACCTGGGCCTCACCAGGACCTGGTTACTGTGGTCCCACCCCTGCCTCACCTGGACGGGGTGACTGGTTCCCACAGGGACATCACCTCGACCTGGTGACTCAGGTCCTCATATGGGAATATTGGGACCTGGTTTCACAGTTCCACATTGGGGCCTCAGCTGGACCTAGTGATTCTCGTCCCCCACTGGGCCTCACCCTGACTTGTGACACTGGTCCCCACCTGGATATCACCAGAACCGGGTGACACACCCGGAGCTGGGGACTCTGGTCCTCAGCTGGGCCTCAACAGGACCTGGTGAATCTACTCCAAACTTAGGCTTCGTCTGGACCTTGTGACTCTTTTCCCACCTGGCATCAATGGGATATGGTTACTCTGTTCCCCACCTGGGCCTCACCTGGACATGATAACTTTGCTGCACACTTTGGCCTCAACTGGTCCTGATGACTCTCGTCCCCCAACCTAGGCCTCAATCTGGACCTGGTGACTGTCGTCCCCACCTCGGTCTCACCTGGAACTGGTGACTCTCGTTCCCACATGAACCACACCTGGACCTGGTGACTGTGGTGTTCTTGTAGACTCACTTTTACCTGCCTTCTCCGGTGCCGACAAGGGCCTCACGTGGATCGGGTGACAGTGGTCCCCACCTGGGCTTCAACCTGGATTTGGGGACTCTGGTCCCCATCTGGGTCTCACCTGGCCCTGTTGACCATGGTCCTCAACTGGGCAAAATTGGGACCCGGTGACTGTGTTCCACAACTGGACCTCACCTGGACCAGATGACTCTGGTCCCCCTCTCGGTCTCACCGTGCCCTAGTGACTGTGAACCCCACTTTGGCCTGTCTTGGCCCTTCTGACCATGGCTGCCACCTGCGCCTGACCTCGAAATGTTGACTCTGGTTCTTTCCAGGGCCTACTTGGACCTGGTGATCCTGGTCCCCACCTGGGCCTCTCCTGCACGTGATGAAACTTGTCACCACCCGGGGACTCACCTGGACTTGGTTACTGTTTTCCAAACCTGGGCCTCAAATAGACCTGTTCACCAAGGTCCCCAAGCCGGCCTCACAAGGACCTGTTGCCTCTGATCCCCACCGGGGCCTCACGTGTATTTCGTAACTCTGGTCCTCACCTGGGCCTCATCTGGACCTAGTGACTCTGGTCCACACCTGGGCCTCACATGGATCTGGTGACTCTGGTCCCCACCTGGAAGTCACCTGGATCTGGTGACTCTGGTCCCCACATGGACCTCTCCTGGACCTGGTGACTCTCTTTCCAACATAGACCTCACCTGGATCTGGTGACTCTGGTCCTCAGTTTGGCCTCACCTGGACCTGGTGTCTCTCGTCCCCACTTTGACCTAACTCAGAACTGCTGAATCTTGCCCCACCTAGGCCACACCCAAACCTGGTGACTCTTGTCCCCAGCTATGTCTCAATTCGATCTGATGAATCTGGTCCTCACGTGGGCCTCACATGGACCTGGGACTCAGCTGGACAGAGTGGCTCTGGTTCCCACAAGGGGTTCACCTGATACTGGTGACTGTGGTCTTATCCTATGCCTCACCAGGACCTAGTGATTCTGTTCCCCATCTGGGCCTGCATGGCCCTAGTGACTCTGGTCCTCACCCAGGCATCATTGGGACCTGGATACTCTATTCCACACCTGAGCCTCACTTTGACCAGGGACCTCTGGTCCCAATCTGGGCCTCAAACTAAACTGCTTACTCTGCTTCCCCCTCTGGTACTCACACTTACGTGGTGACTCTGGTCACCCCTTGGTTTTCACTTGGGCCTGGTGAATCTGGTCCTTAGCTGGTCCGCACCTGGATGTTGTGACTGGTCGCCACCTGGGCCTCACCTGGACTTGGTGAATCCTGTTGCCACCTGCGCCTCAACTGGACCTTGTGACTGTGGTCCTACCTGGACCTTACTTGGATCTGGTGGCTCTGGTTCACATAAGGGGTTCTCCTCTACCTGGTTCCTTGGTCTCCATCTGGCCTCGCTTGGAAAAAAATGACTCTGATCCATATTTGGGCCTCTCCTGGATCTGTTGACTCTGGTCCTTCCCTGGGTATCATTGGGACCTGGATACTCTCTTATATACCTGGGCCTCACCTGGACTGGTGACTGTGGTCCCACGTGGGCCTCACCTGGACGATGTGACTGGTTCCCACAGGGCCCTCACCTGGACCTGGTGACTCAGGTCCTCATATGGGCATCATGGGACCTGGTTTCTCAGTTCCACATCGGGGCCCTCACCTGGACCTAGTGATTCTCATCCCCCTCTGGGCCTCTCCCTGACGTGGTGAATGTGGTCCCCACCTGATATCACCAGAACCGGGTGACTCTGGTCCCTCTCTGGGTCTCACCCGGAGCTGGGGACAACCGGTCCTAAACAGGGCCTCAACAGGACCTATTGAATCTACTCCTCACTTTGGCCTCGTCTGGACCTTTTGACTCTTTTCCCACCTGGCATCAATGGGACATGGTTACTCTGTTCCCCACCTGGGCCTCACCTGGACATGGTAACTTTTCTCCACACTTTGGCCTCAACTGGTGCTGATGACTCTGGTCCCCCGACCTAGGCCTCAATCTGGACCTGGTGACTGTGGTCCCCACCTGGGTCTCTCCTGGACCTGGTGACTCTCGTTCCCACATGAACAACACCTGGACCTGGTGACTGTGGTGTTCTTGTAGACTCACATTTACCTGGTGATTCCAGTCCCCACTAGGGCCTCAACTGGATCTAGCGACTCTGGCCAAAAGTTGGCCTCACCTGGACCTGGTGAGTGGGGTTGCCACCTGGGCCTCACCCATACCTGGTGACTCAGGTCCCCGCGTGGGCCTCTTGGACCTGGTGAATCTGGTCCTTACCTGGCTCTCTCCCAGACCTGGGGACTCTGGTCACAACCTGGGCCTCACGTGGACCTGGTGAATCTGGTCCCCATCTGGGCCTCACCCAGTCCTGGTGACTTTGATCCCCACCTGGGCCTGATTGCTGTGGACCTCCTTCTTGGCCTCACCTGGAACTGGTGACTCTGATCCTAACTGGGTCTCACCCAGATCTTGTGACTCTGGTCCTCACCTGTGGACCATTATGACCTGGATACTCTGTTCCACACGTGAGACTCATCTGGACATGATGACTTTGGATCCCCTCTGGGCCTCACGCTGACATGGTGACTCTGGTCCCCAACTGGATGTCACCTAGACCAGGTGAATCTGGTACCCCTCTAGGCCTCAACTAGACCTGGTGACTCTGGTCCTCAACTGGGCCTCACCGGGACCTAGTGAACATGCTCCCCACCTGCGCCTCATGTGGACCTGGTCATTCTGATTCTACCTGGGCATCATCGGGACATGGTTACTCAATTCCCCACTGGGCCTGACCTGATCCTGGTACCTCTGGTCATGAATTTGGCCTCTTCTGTGCCAGGTGTCTCTGGCTCCACCTGGGCCTCACCTGTAACCTGTGACTCTGATCCTAAGCATGGCCTCACCTGACACTGGTCTCTGTGGTTCCCATCGGGGACCTCAACGTGGACCTCATGTCTCTGTTCGCACCTGGGCCTCACCAGGACCTGATGTCTCTGGTACCACCTGGGTAGCATCAGGATATTGTTACACTGTTCACTATCAGTGACCCAGCCGGACCTATCAACTCTGGTCTTCACCTGGGCCACAACCTGGACATGGTGACACTGGTTCACACCTGGGTCTCATCTGGACATGGTGAGTCGGATCCCCACCTGGTCCTCAACTGAAACTGGTGATTCTCGTTTCCACATGGACATCATGTGGACCTGGTAGCTGCAGTGTTTCTAGCTTCTCATGTACCTCGTGACTCTGGTCCCCACCAGGGACTCACCGGGACCTGGTGTGTGGTTGCCACCTGCACCTCACCTGGACCTGTGATTCTGGTCTGCACCCGAGACTACCCTGATCTGGTGACTGTGGTCCCCACTTGGGCTTCACATGGATTTGGGTACTACGGTCCCCACCTGGGCCTCACCTGGCCTTGTTGACCATGGTTCCCACCGGGGCAAAATAGGGACCCAGTGACTGTGTTCCACAACTGGACCTCACATGGACCACGTGACTCTGGTCCCCCTCTGGTCTCACTGTGCCCTAGTTTCTGTGAAGCCCACTTTGGCCTGACTTGGACCTGCTGACCCTGGTTGCCACCTGCGCCTGACCTTGAGCTGTTGACTCTGATTCTTTCAAGGGCCTCCCCTGTACCTGGTGTTCCTGGTCCCCACCTGGGCCTCACCTGGACGTGGTGACTCTTGTCACCACCGGGGACACAACTGAACCTGCTTACTGTGTTCCACACCTGTGCCCCAAGTAAACCTGTTGACCATGGTCCCCAGGCGGGACTCACATGGACCTGTTGCCTCTGATCCCCACCGGGGCCTCACGTGTACCTGGTAACTCTGGTCCTCACCTGGGCCTCATCTGGACCTATTGACTCTGGTCCTTACCTGGGCATCATTGGGACCTGGATACTCTCTTATATACCTGGGCCTCATCTGGACATGGTGACTGTGGTCCCACCTGGGCCTCACCTGAAGGAGGTGACTGGTCCCACAGGGACATCATCTGGACCTGGTGACTCAGGTCCTCATATGGGCAGCATTCACCTGGATTCTCAGTTCCACATCAGGGCTTCACCTGTTCCTAGTGATTCTCGTCCCGCTCTGGGCCTCACCTCGATCTGGTGACTCTGGTCCTCAGTTTGGCCTCACCTGGACCTGGTGTCTCTCGTCCCCATTTTGACCTAACTCAGAACTGCTGAATCTTGCCCCACCTAGGCCGCACCCAAACCTGGTGACTCTTGTCCCCAGCTATGCCTCAATTCGACCTGATGAATCTGGTCCTCACATGGGCCTCACATGGACCTGGGCTCAGCTGGATAGAGTGCTCTGGTTCCAACAAGGCGCTCACCTGATACTGGTGACTTATCCCCAGTGGTCTTATTCTATGCCTCACCAGGACCTAGTGATTCTGTTCCCCATCTGGGCCTGCATGACCCTAGTGACTCTGGTCCACACCCAGGCATCATTGGGACCTGGATACTCTATTCCACAATTGGGCCTCACTTTGACCAGGACCTCTGGTCCCATTCTGAGCCTCAAACTAAACTGGTTACTCTGGTACCCCCTCTAGGCCTCACCCTTACCTGGTGACTCTGGTCACCCCTTGGGATTCACTTGGGCCTGGTGAATCTGGTCCTAAGCTGGTCCTCACCTGGATCTGGAGACTGGACGCCACCTGGGCTTCACCTGGATTTGGTGAATCCTGTTGCCACCTGCGCCTCTCCTGGACTTTGTGACTGTGGTCCCACCTGGACCTCACATGGATCTGGTGGCTCTGGTTCCCATATGGGGCTCTTCTGGACCTGGTTCCTGTGGTCTCCATCTGCTGCCTCCCCTGGAAAACAATGACTCTGATCCATATTTGGGGCTCTCCTGGACCTGTTGACTCTGGACCTTACCTGGGCATCATTGGGACCTGGATAATCTCTTATATACCTGGGCTCACATGGAACTGGTGACTGTGGTCCCACCTGGGCCTCACCTGGACGAGGTGACTGGTTCCCACAGGGACCCTCCCCTGGGCCTGGTGACTCAGGTCCTCAAATGTGCATCATGGGACTTGTTTTCTCAGTTGCCATTGGGCCTCACCTGGACCTAGTGATTCTCGTTCCCTCTGGGCCTCATCCTGACTGGTGACTCTGGTCCGCATCTGACTCACACCAGAACCGGGTGACTCTGGTCCCCCTCTGGGAATCACCCAGAGTTGGGACACTGATACTCACTGGGCCACAACAGGACCTGGTGAATCTACCCTCACTTAGGCCTCGTCTGGACCTTGTGATTCTTTTCTTTTTTTTTTTTTTTTTAATTTTTTTTTTAAGATTTATTTATTATGATAGACACAGAGAGAGAGAGAGAGGCAGAGACACAGGCAGAGGGAGAAGAAGCAGGCTCCATGCACCGGGAGCCCGACGTGGGATTCGATCCGGGTCTCCAGGATCGCGCCCCTGGGCCAAAGGCAGGCGCCAAACCTGCGCCACCCAGGGATCCCCGTGATTCTTTTCCACCTGGCATCTATGGGACATTTTTACTCTGTTCCCCACCTGGGCCTCACTTGGACATGATAACTTTGCTCCATACTTTGGCCTCAACTCGTCCCGATGACTCTGGTCCCCCCACCTAGGCCTCAATCTGGACCTGGAGACTGTCATCCACACCTGGGTCTCACCTGGACCTTGTGACTCTCGTTCCCACATGAATCACACCTGGACCTGGTGACTGTGGTGTACTTGTAGACTCACATTTACCTGGTGACTCTGGCCCCACTAGGGCCTCACCTGGATCTGGTGACTCTGGCCTGCAGGTTGGCCTCACCTGGACTTGGTTAGTGGGATGCCACCTGGGCCTCACCCATACCTGGTGACTCAGGTCCCCACGTGGGCCTCTTGGACCTGGTGAATCTGGCCCTTACCTGGTCTTCTCCCAGACCCTGGGAATCTTGTCACAACCTGGGCCTCACCTAGACCTGGTGAATCTGGTCCCCATCTGGGCCTAACCCAGTCCTGGTGACTATGTTCCCCACCTGGACGTGTTTGCTCTGGACTCTTTCTTGCCCTCACCTTGAACTGGTGACTCTGATCCTATCAGTGCGTCACCCAGACCTGGTGACTCTCGTCCTCACCTGGGCATAATTGGTACCTGGTTACTCTGTTCCACACCTGAGCCTCACCTGGACATGATGTCTCTGGGACCTCTCTGGGCCTCACCCTGACCTGGTGATCTGGTCCCCATCTGGATGTCACCTGGACCAGGTGATTCTGGAACCCCTCTAGGCCTCAAACCAGATAGGTGACTCTTGTCCTCAACTGGGCCTCACCTGGACCTAGTGAATATGCTCCATCTGGGCCTCATTTGGACCTGGTGACTCTGGTCACTCACTGGGCATCATCGGGAAATGGTTCCACTGCATGGCCTGCTGGTTTGCCTCACCTGGACCTGGTAACTCTTGTCCCTACCTTGGCATCATCGGGTCATCTTGCCCTGGGGAGTGGGGTTCCCACCTGGATCTTACCCATGCCTGGTGACACAGGTCCCCACGTGGGCCTCACTTGGACCTGGTGAATGTGGTCTTTACCTAGTCCTCACCCGGAAGTGGTAAATCTGGTCACCACCTGGGGCATCACCTAGTCCTGGAGACTTTGTTCCCCACCTGGACCTGATTGTTGTGGACACCTTCTTGGCCTCACCTGGAAGTGGTAACTCTGATCCTAACTGGGCCTCTCCCATATCTGGTGACTCTGGTCCTCACAGGTGGACCATTATGACCTGGATACTCTGTTCCACACCTGAGCCTCACCTGGACATGATGACTCTAGATCCCCTCTGGGCCTCACCTGACATTGTTACTCTGGTCCCCATCTGGATGTCACCTAGACCAGGTGAATCTGGTACCCCTCTGGGCCTCAACCAGATCTGGTGACTCTGGTCCTCAACTGGGCCTCACCTGGACCTAGTGAATATGCCCATCTGGGCCTCATTTTGACCTGGTGACTCTGGTACCTACGTGGGGCAGCATCGGGACATGGTTCCATATAATGGTCAGCAGGTTAGCCTCTTCTTGACCTGGTAACTCTGGTCCCTATCTGGGCATCATCGGGACACGGTTCCTCTGCATGGCCTGCAGGTTGGCGTCACCTGGACCTCGTACCTCTGGTCCCTACCTGGGCATCATCGGGACAACGGTTCCTCTGCATGGCCTGCAGGTTGGCCTCACCTAGACCTGGTGAGTGGGCTTGCCACCTGGGCCTCACCCATACCTGGTGACACAGGTCTCACGTGGGCCTCACTTGGACCTGGTGAATCTGGTCCTTACCTGGTCCTCACCCGGAACTGGTAACCCTTGTCACCACCTGGGAATCACCGGGACCTGGTGAATCTGGTCCCCATCTGGGCCTCACCCATTCCTAGGTGACTTTGATCCCCACCTGGACCTGATTGCTGTGGACTCCTTCTTGGCCTCAACTGGAACTTGTGACTCTGTTCCTAACTGGGCCTCACCCAGATCTGGTGACTCTGGTCCTCACATGTGGACCATTATGACCTGGATACTCTGTTCCACACCTGAACCTCACCTGGACAGGATGATTCTGGATGCCCTCTGGGCCTCACCCTGACATGGTGACTCTGGTACCCATCTGGATGTCCCCTAGACCAGGTTAATCTGGTACCCCCTCTAGGCGTCAACTAGACCTGGTGACTCTGGTCCTCATCTGGGCCTCACCAGGACCTAGTGAATATTCTCCCCACCTGCGCCTCGCTGGACCTGGTGACTCTGATTCTACCTGGGCATCATTGGGACATGGTTACTGTATTACCCACTGGGACTGACCTGATCCTGGTAACTCTGGTCCTGACTTTGGCCTCTTCTGTACCAGGTGACTCTGGCTCCACCTGGGCCTCACCTGTACCTGGTGACTCTGATCCTAAGCATTGGGCTCACCTGACCTGGTGACTGTGGTTCCCATTGAGACCTCACTGGACCTCATGTCTCCTGTTACACCTGGGCCTTCACAAGGACCTGGTGTCTCTGGTACCCCACCTGGGTAGCATCAGGATATGATTACACTGTTCACTAAACACTCATCCAGCCTGACCCTAATAACTCTGGTCTTCACCTGGGACACACGAGGACATGGTGACACTGGTTCCACCTGGGTCTCACCTGGATATGGTGAGTCGGATCCCCACCTGGTCCTCACCTGTAACTGGTGATTTTCGTTCCCACATGGACATCATGTGGACCTGGTGGCTGCAGTGTTTCTAGCTTCTCATGTACCTCGTGTCTCTGGTCCCCACCGGGGCCTCTCCTGGACCGGGTGAGTGTGGTTGCCACCTGCACCTCACATGGACCTGTTGATTCTGGTCTGCACCTGAGACTACCCTGGATCTGGTGACTGTGGTCCCCACCTGGGCTTCACCTGGATTTGGGGACTCCGGTCCCCATCTGGGCCTCACCTGGCCCTGTTGACATGGTCCTCAACTGTGCAAAATTGGGACCCGGTGTCTGTGTTCCACCACTGGACCTCACCTGGACCAGGTGACTCTGGTCCCAACTGGGTTTCACCGTGCCCTAGTGACTGTGAACCCCACTTTGGCCTGACTTGGACCTGCTGACCCCTGGTTGCCACGTGCGCCTGACCTCGAACTATCGACTCTGGTTCTTTCAAGGGCCTTCCCTGGACCTGGTGATCCTGGTCGGACCTGGCTCACACCTGGACGTGGTGACTCCTGTCACCAATGGGGACTCACTTAGACCTGCTTACTGTGTTCCACACCTGGGCCTCAAGTAGACCTGTTGACCATGGTCCCCAAGCCGGCCTCACATGGACCTGCTGCCTCCGA
This sequence comes from Canis lupus familiaris, assembly GCF_011100685.1. Classification (NCBI taxonomy): domain Eukaryota; kingdom Metazoa; phylum Chordata; class Mammalia; order Carnivora; family Canidae; genus Canis; species Canis lupus. The sequence continues at coordinate 18,863 of NW_023331326.1, forward strand.
TCCCCACCGGATCCTCACGTGTACCTGGTATCTCTGGTCCTCACCTGGGCCTCATCTGGACCTAGTGACTCTGGTCCCCACCTGGGCTTCACATGGATCTGGTGACTCTGGTCCCCACCTGGACTTCACATGGATCTGGTGACTCTGGACCCCACCTGGACCTCTCCTGGACCTGGTGCCTCCCTTTCCAACATGGACCTCACCTGGATGTGGTGAATCTGGTACTCAGTTTGGCCTCACCTGGACCTGGTGTCTCTCGTCCCCACTTTGACCTAACTCAGAACTTCTGAATCTTGCCCCACCTAGGCCGCACCCAGACCTGGTGACTCTTGCACCAGCTATGCCTCAATTCGACCTGATGGATCTGGTCCTCACGTGGGACTCACCTGGTCCTGGGACTCAGCTGGATAGAGTGGCTCTGGTTCTCACAAGGGGCTCACCTGATACTGCTGAATGTGGTCTTATTCTATGCCTCACCAGGACCTAGTGATTCTGTTCCCCATCTGGGCCTGCATGGCCCTAGTGACTCTGGTCCTCACCCAGGCGTCATTATGACCTGGATACTCTATTCCCCATCTGGGCCTCACCCATTCCTGGTGACTTTGATCCCCACCTGGACCTGATTGCTGTGGACTCCTTCTTGGCCTCAACTGGAACTTGTGACTCTGTTCCTAACTGGGCCTCACCCAGATCTGGTGACTCTGGTCCTCACATGTGGACCATTATGACCTGGATACTCTGTTCCACACCTGAACCTCACCTGGACATGATGATTCTGGATGCCCTCTGGGCCTCACCCTGACATGGTGACTCTGGTACCCATCTGGATGTCCCCTAGACCAGGTTAATCTGGTACCCCTCTAGGCGTCAACTAGACCTGGTGACTCTGGTCCTCATCTGGGCCTCACCAGGACCTAGTGAATATTCTCCCCACCTGCGCCTCGCTGGACCTGGTGACTCTGATTCTACCTGGGCATCATTGGGACATGGTTACTGTATTACCCACTGGGACTGACCTGATCCTGGTAACTCTGGTCCTGACTTTGGCCTCTTCTGTACCAGGTGACTCTGGCTCCACCTGGGCCTCACCTGTACCTGGTAACTCTGATCCTAAGCATGGGCTCACCTGACCTGGTGACTGTGGTTCCCATTGAGACCTCACCTGGACCTCATGTCTCCTGTTACACCTGGGCCTCACAAGGACCTGGTGTCTCTGGTACCCACCTGGGTAGCATCAGGATATGATTACACTGTTCACTAACACTCATCCAGCCTGACCTAATAACTCTGGTCTTCACCTGGGACACACGAGGACATGGTGACACTGGTTCCCACCTGGGTCTCACCTGGATATGGTGAGTCGGATCCCCACCTGGTCCTCACCTGTAACTGGTGATTTTCGTTCCCACATGGACATCATGTGGACCTGGTGGCTGCAGTGTTTCTAGCTTCTCATGTACCCTCGTGTCTCTGGTCCCCACCGGGGCCTCTCCTGGACCGGGTGAGTGTGGTTGCCACCTGCACCTCACATGGACCTGTTGATTCTGGTCTGCACCTGAGACTACCCTGGATCTGGTGACTGTGGTCCCCACCTGGGCTTCACCTGGATTTGGGGACTCCGGTCCCCATCTGGGCCTCACCTGGCCCTGTTGACCATGGTCCTCAACTGTGCAAAATTGGGACCCGGTGTCTGTGTTCCACCACTGGACCTCACCTGGACCAGGTGACTCTGGTCCCAACTGGGTTTCACCGTGCCCTAGTGACTGTGAACCCCACTTTGGCCTGACTTGGACCTGCTGACCCTGGTTGCCACGTGCGCCTGACCTCGAACTATCGACTCTGGTTCTTTCAAGGGCCTTCCCTGGACCTGGTGATCCTGGTCGGACCTGGCTCACACCTGGACGTGGTGATTCCTGTCACCAATGGGGACTCACTTAGACCTGCTTACTGTGTTCCACACCTGGGCCTCAAGTAGACCTGTTGACCATGGTCCCCAAGCCGGCCTCACATGGACCTGCTGCCTCCGATCCCCACCGGATCCTCACGTGTACCTGGTATCTCTGGTCCTCACCTGGGCCTCATCTGGACCTAGAGACTCTGGTCCCCACCTGGGCTTCACATGGATCTGGTGACTCTGGTCCCCACCTGGACTTCACATGGATCTGGTGACTCTGGACCCCACCTGGACCTCTCCTGGACCTGGTGCCTCCCTTTCCAACATGGACCTCACCTGGATGTGGTGAATCTGGTACTCAGTTTGGCCTCACCTGGACCTGGTGTCTCTCGTCCCCACTTTGACCTAACTCAGAACTTCTGAATTTTGCCCCACCTAGGCCGCACCCAGACCTGGTGACTCTTGCACCAGCTATGCCTCAATTCGACCTGATGGATCTGGTCCTCACGTGGGACTCACCTGGTCCTGGGACTCAGCTGGATAGAGTGGCTCTGGTTCTCACAAGGGGCTCACCTGATACTGCTGAATGTGGTCTTATTCTATGCCTCACCAGGACCTAGTGATTCTGTTCCCCATCTGGGCCTGCATGGCCCTAGTGAGTCTGGTCCTCACCCAGGCGTCATTATGACCTGGATACTCTATTCCTCATCTGGGCCTCACTTTGACCAGGAAACTCTGGTCCTATTCTGGGCCTCAAACTAAACTGGTTACTCTGGTTCCCCACTGGGACTCACCCTTACCTGGTGACTCTGGTCACGCCTTGGGCTTCACTTGGGCCTGGTGAATCTGGTCCTTAGCTGGTCCGCATCTGGATCTGGTGACTGTTGGCCACCTGGGCCTCACCTGGACTTGGTGAATCCTGTTGCCACCTGCGCCTCACCTGGACCTTGTGACTGTGGTCCCAACTGGACCTCACCTGGATCTGTTGGCTCTGGTTCCCATATGGGGCTCTCCTGGATCTGGTTCCTGTGGTCTCCATCTGGCCTCACCTGGAACACAATGACTCTGATCCATATATGGTCCTCTCCTGGACCTGTTGACTCTGGTCCTTACCTGGGCATCATTGGGTCCTGGAACTCTCTTATATACCTGGGCCTCACGTGGACCTGGTGATTGTGGACCCACCTGGGCCTCACCTGGACGAGGTGACTGGTTCCCACAGGGACCTCACCTGGACCTGGTGACTCAGGTCCTCATATGGGCATCATGGGACCTGGTTTCTCAGTTCCATAACGGGGCCTCACCTGGACCTAGTGATTCTCGTCCCCCTCTGGGCCTCATCCTGACGTGGTGACTCTGGTCCCCACCTGGACATCACCAGAACCGGGTGACTCTGGGCCCCCTCTGGGACGCAACTGGACCTGGGGACACTGGTCCTCAACTGAGGCTCAACAGGACCTGGTGAATCTACTCCTCACTTAGACCTCGTCTGAACCTTGTGACTCTTTTCCCCCCTGGCATCAATGGGACATGTTTACTCTGTTCCCCACCTGGGCGTCACCTGGACATGATAACTTTGCTCCACTCTTTGGCCTCAACTCTTCCTGATGACTCTGGTCCCCCCACCTAGGCCGCAATCTGGAACTGATGACTGTGGTCTCCACCGGGGTCTCACCTGGATTTGGTGACTCTCGTTCCCACATGAACAACACCTGGACCTGGTGACTGTGGTGTTCTTGTACACTCACATTTACCTGTTGACTCCGGTCCCCACTAGGGCTTCACCTGGATCTGGTGACTCTGGCTTGCAGGTTGGCCTCACCTGGACCTGGTGAGTGGGGATGCCACCTGGGACTCACCCATACCTGGTGACTATGGTCCCCACCTGTCACTCACCTGGATCTTGTGACTCTGGTCTCTGTTTGGCCTCACCTGGACAGGTGTCTCTCGTCCCCACTTTGAACTAACTCACAACTGCTGAATCTTGCCCAACCTAGGCCGCACCCAGACCTGGTGAGTCTTGTCCCCTGCTATGCCTCAATTCGACCTGATGAATCTGGTCCTCACGTGGGCCTCACATGGACCTGGGACTCAGCAGGATAGAGTGGCTCTAGTTCCCACAAGGGGCTCACCTGATACTGGTGACTGAGTTCTTATTCTATGTCTCACCGGGACCTAGTGATTCTGTTCCCCATCTGGGCTTTCTTGGCCCTAGTGAGTCTGGTCCTCACCAAGGCATCATTGGGACCTGGATACTCTATTCCACACCTGGGCCTCACTTTGTCCAGGGACCTCTGGTCCCATTCTGGGCCTCAAACTAAACTGGTTACTCTGGTTCCCCCTCTGGGCCTCACCCTTACATGGTGACGCTGGTCACCCCTTGGGCTTCACTTGGGCCTGGTGAATCTGGTTCTTAGCTGGTCCACACCTGGATCTGGTGACCGGTCACCACGTGGGCCTCACCTGGACTTGGTGAATCCTGTTGCCACCTGCGCCTCACCTGGACCTTGTGAATGTGGTCCCTCCTGGACCTCACCTGGATCTGGTGGCTCTGGTTCCCATATGGGGCTCTCCTGGACCTGGTTCCTGTGGTCTCCATCTGGCCTCACTTGGAACACAATGACTCTGATCCATATTTGGGCCTCTCCTGGACCTGTTGACTCTGGTCCTTACCTGGGCATCATGGGACCTGGATACTCTCTTATATACCTCGGCCTCACCAGGACCTGGTGACGGTGGACCCACCTGGGCCTCACCTGGACGGGGTGACTGGTTCCCACAGGGACATCACCTGGACCTGGTGACTCAGGTCCTCATATGGGCATCTTGGGACCTGGTTTCACTGTTCCACATCGGGGTCTCACCTGGACCTAGTGATTCTCGTCCCCCTCTGGGCCTCACCCTGACTTGTGACACTGGTCCCCACCTGGATATCACCAGAACCGGGTGACACACCCGGAGCTGGGGACACTGGTCCTCAGCTGGGCCTCAACAGGACTTGGTGAATCTACTCCAAACTTAGGCTTCGTCTGGACCTTGCGACTCTTTCCCACCTGGCATCAATGGGACATGGTTACTCTGTTCCCCACCTGGGCCTCACCTGGACATGATAACTTTGCTGCACACTTTGGCCTCAACTGGTCCTGATGACTTTCGTACCCCAACCTAGGCCTCAATCTGGACCTGGTGACTGTCGTCCCCAACTGGGTGTCAGCTGGACCTGGTGACTCCAGTTCCCACATGAACCACACCTGGACCTGTTGACTGTGGTGTTCTTGTAGACTCACATTTACCTTGTGATTCCCGTCCCCACTAGGGCCTCAACTGGATATGGTGACTCTGGCCTGCAGGCTGGCCTCACCTGGACCTGGTGAGTGGGGTTGCCACCTGGGCCTCACCCATACCTGGTGACTCAGGTCCACACGTGGGCCTCTTGGACCTGGTGAATCTGGTCCTTACCTGGTCCTCTCCCAGAACCGGGGACTCTGGTGACCACCTGGGCCTCACCTGGACCTGGTAAATCTGGTCCTCATCTGGGCCTCACGCAGTCCTGGTGACTTTGTTCCCCACCTGGACCTGATTGCTGTGGACTCTTTCTTGGCCTCACCTGGACCTAGTGACTCTGATCCTATCTGCGCGTCACCCAGATCTGGTGACTCTGGTCCTCACCAGGGCATCATTGGTACCTGGTGACTCTGTTCCACACCTGAGCCTCTCCTGAACATGATGACTCTTGAACCTCTCTGGGCCTCACTCTGACCTGGTTACTCTGGTCCCCATCTGGATGTCACCTGGACCAGGTGATTCTGGTATCCCTCTAGGGCTCAACCAGATCTGGTGATTCTGGTCCTCAACTGGGCCTCACCTGGACCTAGTGAATATGCTCCAACTGGGCCTCATTTGGACCTGGTGTCTCTGGTCACTAAATGGGCATCATCGGGACACTTTTCCTCAGCAGGTCCCAAAGGTTGGCCTCACCTGGACCAGGTAAGTCTGGTCCCTACGGGGGCATCATTGGGACATGGTTCCTCTGCATGGCCTGCACGTTGCCTCACCTGGACCTGGTGAGTGGGGTTGCCACTTGGGCCTCACCCATACCTGGTGACCCAGGTGCCCACGTGGGACTCACTTGGACCTGGTGAATCTGGTCCTTACCTGGTCCTCACCCGGAACTGCTAACTCTGGTCACCACCTGGGAATCACCTGGGCCTGGTGAATCTGGTCCCCATCTGGGCCTCACCCAGTCCTGGTGATTTTGTTCCCCACCTGGACCTGATTGCTGTGGACTCCTCTTGGCCTCAACTGGAACTGGTGACTCTGAACCTAACTGGGCCTCACCCAGATCTGGTGACTCTGGTCCTCACCTGTGGACCATTATGACCTCTATACTCTGTTCCACACCTGAGCCACACCTGGACATGATGACTCTGGAACCTCTCTGGGCCTCTCCCTGACCTGGTGACTCAGGACCCATCTGGATGGCTCTGGACCAGGTGATTCTGGTACCCCTCTAGGCCTCAACAAGGTCTGGTGACTCTGGTCCTCAACTAGGCCTCACCTGGACCTAGTGAATATGCTCCATCTGGGCCTCATTTGGACCTGGTGACTCTGGTCCCTAACTGGGCATCATCGGGACATGGTTCCACTGCATGGCCTTCAGGCTGGCCGCACCTGGACCTGGTAACTCTGGTTATACCTGGGCATTATCGGGACGTGGTTACTCTATTCCCCAGTGGGACTGACCTGATCGTGGTAACTCTGGTCCTGACTTTGGCCTCTCTGTACCATTTGACTCTGGCTCCACCTGGACCGCACCTGTAAGTGGTGACTCTGATCCGAAGCATCGCCTCACCTGACCTGGTGACTGTGGTTTCCATCGGTACCTCACCTGGTCCTCATGTCTCTGGTCCCAATTGGGACTCACCAGGACCTTGTATCTGGTACACACCTGAGTAGCATCAGGATATGGTTACACTGTTCACTAACAGTGACTCAGCCAGTCCTGTTAACTCTGGTCTTCACCGGGTCCACACCTGGACATGGTGACACTGGTTCCCACCAGGGTCTCACCTGGACATGGTGAGTCAGATCCCCACCTGGTCCTCACCTGTAACTGGTGATTCTCGTTCCCACATGGACATCACGTGGAACTGGTGGCTGCAGTGTTTCTAGCTTCTCATGTACCTCGAGAATCTGGTCCGCACCTGGGCCTCACCGGGACCTGGTGAGTGTGGTTGTCTCCTGCACCTCACCTGGACCTGGTGATTCTGGTCTGCACCTGAGACTACCCTGGATCTTGTGACTGTGGTCCCCACCTTGCCTCACCTGGATTTGGAGACTCCGATCCCCATCCGGGCCTCCCTGGCCCTGTTGTCCATGGTCTTCGACTGGACAAAATAGGGACCCGGTGACTTTGTTCCACAACTGGACCTCACCTGGACCAGGTGACTCTGGTCTCCCTCTGGGTCTCACCATGCCCTAGTGACTGTGAACCCAACTTTGGACTGACTTGGACCTGCTGACCCTGGTTGCCACCTGCGCCTGACCTCGAACTGTTGACTCAGGTTCTTTCAAAGGCCTCCCCTGTACCTGGTGATCCTGGTCCTCAATTGGGCCTCAACTGGATGTGGTGACTCTTGTCACCACTGGGGACTCACCTAGACAGGCTTACAGTGTTCCACACCTGGGCCTCAGGTAGACCTGTTGACCATGGTCCCCAAGCCGGCCTCACGTGTACCTTTTGGCTCTGGTCCCCGCCGGGGCTTCACTTGTACCTGGTAACTCTGATCCTCACTGGGCCTCATCTGGACCTAGTGACTCTGGTCCCCACCTGGGCTTCACCTGGATCTGGAGACTCTGGTCCCCACCTGGACTTCACCTGTATCTGGTGACACTGGTCCCCACCTGGACCTCTCCTGGACCTGGTGTCTCTCTTTCCAACATGGACCTCACCTGGATCTGGTGACTCTGGTCCTCAGTTTGGCCTCACCTGTACTGGTGTCGCTCGACGCCACTTTGACTTAACTCAGAAATGCTGAATCTTGCCCCACCTAGGCCGCACCCAGACCTGATGACTCTTGTCCCCAGCTATGCCTCAATTTGACCTGATGAATCTGGTCCTCACGTGGGCCTCACAAGGACCTGGGACTCAGCTGGATAGAGTGGCTCTGGTTCCCACAAGGGGCTCACCTGATACTGGTGACTGTGTTCTTATTCTATGCCTCACAAGGACCTAGAGATTCTGTTCCCCATCTGGGCCTGCATGGCCCTAGTGACTCTGGTCCTCACCCAGGCATCATTGGGAACTGGATACTCTATTCCACACCTGGGTCTCACTTTGACCCGGGACCACTGGTCCCATTCTGGGCCTCAAACTAAACTGGTTACTCTGGTTCCCCTCTGGGCCTCACCCTTACCTGGTGACGCTGGTCACGCCTTGGGCTTCACTTGGGCCTGGTGAATCTGGTCCTTAGCAGGTCCGCACCTGGATCTGGTGACTGGTCCCCACCTGGTCCTCACCTGGACTTGGTGAATCCTGTTGCCACCTGCGCCTCACCTGGACCTTGTGACTCTGGTCCCACCTGGACCTCACCTGGATCTGGTGGCTCTGGTTCCCATATGGGGCTCTCCTGGACCTGGTTCCTATGGTCTCCATCTGGTCTCACCTGGAACACAATGACTCTGATCCATATTTGGGCCTCTCCTGGACCTGTTGACACTGGTCCTTACCTGGGCAACATTGGGACCTGGATATTCTCTTATATACCTGGGCCTCACCTGGACCTGGTGACTGTGGTCCCACCTGGGCCTCACCTGGACGAGGTGACTGGTTCCCACAGGGACCTCACCTGGACCTGGTGACTCAGGTCCTCATATGGGCATCATGGGACCTGGGTTCTCAGTTACACATCGGGGCCTCACCTGGACCTAGTGATTCTCGTCCCACTCTGGGCCTCGCCAGGACGTGGTGACTCAGGTCCCCACCTGGATATCACCAGAACCGGGTGACTCTGGTCCCCCTCTGGGACTCTCCCGGAGCTGGGGACACTGGTCCTCAACTGGGCCTCAACAGGACCTGGTGAATCTACTCCTCACTAAGGCCTCGTCTGGACCTTGTGACTCTTTTCCCACCTGGCATCAATGGGACATGGCTTCACATGGATCTGGTGACTGGTCGAATCTTGTTGTTACCTGGTCCTCTCCCAGACCCGGGAACTCTGGTCACCACCTGGGCCTCACCTGGACCTGGTGAATCTGGTCCCCATCTGGGCCTCACGCAGTCCTGGTGACTTTGTTCCCCACTTGGGCCTGATTGATGTGGACTCTTTCTTGGCCTCACCTGGAACTGGTGACTCTGATCATATCTGCGCGTCATCCAGACCTTGTGACTCTGGTCCTCACCTGGGCATCATTGGTACCTGGTGACTCTATTCTACACCTGAGCCTCACCTGGACATGATGACTCTGGAACCTCTCTGGGCCTCACCCTTCCCTGGTGACTGTGGTCCCCATCTGGATGTCACCTGGACCAGGGGATTCTCGCATCCCTCTAGGCCTCAACCAGATCTGGTGACTCGGGTCCTCAACTGAGCCTCACCTGGACCTAGTGAATATGCTCCATGTGGGCCTCATTTGGACCTGGTGACTCTGGTCCCTACCTGGGCATCATAGGGATATGGTTCCACTGCATGGCCTGCAGGTTGGACTCACCTGGACCTGGTAACTCTGGTCCCTACCTGGGCATCATCGGGACATGGTTCCACTGCATGGCCTGCAGGTTGGCCTCACCTGGACCTGGTAACTCTGGTCCCTACCTGGGCATCATCGGGACACGGTTCCTCTCCATCACCTGCAGGTTGGCCTCACCTGAACCTAGTGAGTGGGGTTGCCAATTGAGCCTCACCCATACATAGTGACACAGGTCCCCAAGTGGGCCTCAATTGGATCTGGTGAATCTGGTCCTTACCTGGTCCTTCCCCGGAACTGGTAACTCTGGTCACCACCTGGGAATCACCTGGGCCTGGTGAATCTGGTCCCCACCTGGGCCTCATCCAGTCCTGGTGACTTTGTTCCCCACATGGACCTGATTGCTGTGGACGCCTTCTTGGCCTCACCTGGAACTGGTGACTCTGATCCTATCTGCGCGTCACCCAGACCTGGTGAATCTGGTCCTCAACTTGGCATCATTGGTACCTGGTGCCTCTGTTCCACACCTGAGCCTCACCTGGACATGATGACTCTGGAACCTCTCTGGTCCTCACCCTGACCTGGTGACTCTGGTCCCCATCTCGATGTCACCTGAACCAGGTGATTCTGGTACCCTTATAGGGCTCAACCAGATCTGGTGACTCTGGTCCTCAACTGGGCCTCACCTAGACCTAGTGAATATGCTCCATCTGGGCCTCATTTGGACATGGTGATTCTGATCCCTACCTTGGCATTACCGGGACATGGTTCCACTGCATGGCCTGCAGGTGTGCCTTACCTGGACCTGATAACTCTAGACCCCACCTGGGCATCATCAGGACATGGTTCCTCGGCATGGCCTGCAGGTTGGCCGCACTTGGACCTAGTGAGTGGGGTTGTCAGCTGAGACTCACCCATGCCTGCTGACACAGGTCCCAACGTGGGCCTCACGTGGACGTGGTGAATCTGGTCCTTCCCTTGTCCTCACCCGGAACTGGTAACTCTGGTCATCACCTGGGAATCACCTGGACATTGTGATTCTGGTCCCCATTTGGCCTCATCCATTCCAGGTGACTTTGTTCCCACCTGGACCTGATTGCTGTGTACTCCTTATGGCCCTCACCTGGAACTAGTGACTCTGATCCTAACTGGGCCTCACCCAGATCTGGTGACTCTGGTCCTCACCTGTGGACCATTATGACCTGGATACTCTGTTCTACACGTGAGCCTCACCTGGACATGATGACTCTGGATCCCCTCTGGGCCTCAGCCTGACATGGTGACTCTGGTCCCCATCTGGATGTCACCGAGACCAGGTGAATATGGTACCCCTCCAAGCCTCAACTAGACCTGGTGACTCTGGTCCTCAACTTGGCCTAACCGGGACCTAGTGAATATGCTCCCCACCTGCACCTCATCTGGACATGGTAACTCTGGTTCTACCTGGGCATCATCGGGACATGGTTACTCTATTCCACACTGGGACTGACCTGATCCTGGTAACTCTGGTCCTGACTTTGGCCTCTTCTGTACCAGGTGACTCTGGATCCACATTGGGCCTCACCTGTAACTGGTGACTCTGATCCTAAGCATGGCCTCACCTGACCTGGTGACTGTGTTTCCCATCGGGAACTCACCTGGACCTCGTGTCTCTGGTCCCACCTGGGCCACAACAGGAGCTGGTGTCTGTGGTACCCACCTGGGTAGCATCAGGATATGTTTACACTGTTCACTAATAGTGACACAGCCAGACCTATTAACTCTGGTCTTCACCTTGTCCACACCTGGACATGGTGACACTGGTTCCCACCTGGGTCTCACCTGGACATGGTGAGTCGGATCCCCACCTGGTCCTCACCTGTACCTGGTGATTCTCATTCCAGCATGGACATCATGTTCACCTGGTGGCTGCAGTGTTTCTAGCTTCTCATGTACCTCGTGACTCTGGTCCCCACCAGGGCCTCACCGGGACCTGGTGAGTGTGGTTGCCACCTGCACCTCACCTGGACCTGGTGATTCTGGTCTGCACCTGAGACTACCCTGGATCTGGTGACTGTGGTTCCCTCCTGGGCTTCACCTGGATTTGGGCACTCCAATTCCCATCTGGGCCTCACCTGGCACTGTTGACCAAGGTCCTCAACTGGGCAAAATTGGGACCCGGTGACTGTGTTCCACAACTGGGCCTCACCTGGACCAGGTTACACTGGTCCCCCTCTGGGTCTCACCGTGCCCTATTGACTGTGAACCCCACTTTGGCTTGGCTTCGACCTGATGACCCTGGTTGCCACCTGCGCCTGACCTCGAACTGTTGACTCTGGTTCTTTCAAGGGCCTCCCCTGTACCTGGTGATCCTGGTGCCCACCTGGGCCTCATCTGGACGTGGTGACTCTTGTCACCACCGGGGACTCACCTGGACCTGCTTACTGTGTTCCACACTTGGGCCTCAATTACAATTCTTGACCATGGTCCCCAAGACCGCCTAACATGGATCTGTTGCCTCTGATCCCCACCGGGGCCTCACCTGTACCTGGTAACTCTGGTCCTCACCTGGGCCTCATCTGCAACTAGAGACTCTGGTCCCCACCTGGGCTTCACCTGGATCTGGTGTCTCTGGTCCCCACCTGAAATTTACCTGGATCTGGTGACTCTGGTCCCCACCTGGACCTCTGCTGGACCTGGTGACTCTCTTTCCAACATGGAACTCATGTGGATCTGGTGACTCTGGTCCTCAGTTTGGCCTCACCTGGACCTGGTGTCTCTCGTCCCCACTTTGACCTAACTCAGAACTGCTGAATCTTGCCACACCTTGGCCGCACCCAGACCTGGTGACTCTTGTCCCCAGCTATGCCTCAATTCGACCTGATGAATCTGGTTCTCACGTGGGCCTCACATGGACCTGGGACTCAGCTGGATAGAGTGACTCTGGTTCCCACAAGGCCCTCACCTGTTACTGCTGACTGTGGTGTTATTATATGCTTCACCAGGACCTAGTGATTCTGTTCCTCATCTGGGCCTGCCTGGCCCTAGTGACTCTGGTCCTCACCCAGGCATCATTGAGACCTGGATACTCTATTCCACACCTGGGCCTCACTTTAACCAGGGACCTCTGGTCCCATTCTGGGCCTCAACTAAAGTGGTTACTCTGGTTCCCCCTCTAGGCCTCACCCTTACCTGGTGACTCTGGTCACCCCCTGGGCTGCACTTGGGCCTGGTGAATCTGGTCCTTAGCTGGTCCTCACCTGGATCTGGTGACTGGTCGCCAGCTGGGCCTCACCTGGACTTGGTGAATCCTGTTGCCACCTGCGCCTCACCTGGACCATGTGACTGTGGTCCCACCTAGACCTCACCTGGCTCTGGTGGCTCTGGTTCCCATATGGGTCTCTCCTGGACCAGGTTCCTGTGGTCTCCATCTGGCCTCACCGGGAACACAATGACTCTGATACATATTTGGACCTCTCCTGGACCTGTTGACTCTGATCCTTACCTGGGCATCATTGGGACCTGGATACTCTCTTATATACCTAGGCCTCTCTTGGATCTGGTGACTGTGGTCCCACCTAGGCCTCACCTGGACGAGGTGACTGGCTTCCAAGGGAACTCACCTGGACCTGGTGATTCAGGTCCTCATATGGGCATCATGGGACGTGGTTTCTCAGTTCCACATCGGGGTCTCACCTGGACCTAGTGATTCTCGTCCCACTCTGGGCCTCACCCTGACGTGGTGACTATGGTTCCCACCTGGATATCACCAGAACCGGGTGACTCTGTTCAACCTCTGGGACTCACCCAGAGCTGGGGACACTGGTCCTCAACTCGGCCTCAAAAGGACCTGGTGTATCTACTCCTCACTTAGGCCTCGTCTGGACATTGTGACTCTTTTCCCACCTGTCATCAATGGGACATGGTTACTCTGTTCCCCACCTGGGCCTCGCTTGGACATGATAACTTTGCTCCACACTTTGGCCTCAACTCGTCCTGATGACTCTGGGTCCCCCCACCTAGGCCTCAATCTGGACCTGGTGACTGTAGTCCCCACCAGGGCCTTACCTGTACCTGGTGACACTCGTTCCCACATGAAACACACCTGGACCAGGTGACTGTGGTGTTCTTGTAGACTCACATTTACCTGGTGACTCCGGTCCCACTAGGGCCTCACCTGGTTCTGGTGACTCTGGCTTGCAGGTTGGCCTCACCTGGACCTGGTGAGTGGGGTTTCTACCTGGGCCTCACCCATACCTGGTGTTACTTACCCACCTGGGCCTCTTGGACCTGGTGAATCTGATCCTTACCTGGTCCTCTCCAAGACCCGGGGACTCTGGTCCCCAACTGGGCCTCACCTGGACCTGGTGAATCCGGTCATCATCTGGGACTCACCCAGTCCTGGTGACTTTGTTCCCCACCTGGACCTGATTGCTGTGGACTCTTTTTGGCCTCACCTGAAAATGGTGACTCTGATCTTTTCTGCGCGTCCCCCAAACCTGGTGACTCTGTTCCTCACCTGGGCATCATCGGGACATGGTTCCACTGCATGGCCTGCAGGTTGGCCTCATTTGGACCTGGTGACTGTGGTCTCTACCTGGGCATCTTCGGGACATGGTTCCCCTGCATGGCCTGCAGATTGGCCTCACCTGGACCTGGTAACTCTGGTCCCAACCTGGGCATCATCGGGACATGGTTCCCCTCCATGACCTGCAGGTTGGCCTCACCTGGACCTGGTAACTCTGGTCCCTACCTGGGCATCATCGGGACATGGTTCCTCGGCATGGCCTGCAGGTTGGCCTCACCTGGACCTGGTGAGTGGGGTTGTCACCTGGGCCTCACCCATGCCTGGTGACACAGGTCCCCACGTGGGCCTCACTTGGACCTGGTGAATCTGGTCTTTACCTTGTCCTCACCCGGAACTTGTAACTCTGGTCACCACCTGGGAATCATCTGGACCTGGTGAATCTGATCCCCATCTGGGCCTCATCCAGTCCTGGTGACTTTGTTCCCCACCTAGACCTGATTGCTGTGGACTCCTTCTTGGCCTCACCTGGTATTGGTGACTCTGAACCTAACTGGGCCTCACCCAGATCTGGTGACTCTGGTCCTCACCTGTGGACCATTATGACCTGGATACTCTGCTCCACACCTGTGCCTCACCTGGACATGATGACTCTGGATCCCCTCTGGGCCTCAGCCTGACATGGTGACTCTGGTCCCCATCTGGATGTCACCTAGACCAGGTGAATCTGGTACCCCTCTAGGCCTCAACTTGACCTGGTGACTCTGGTCCTCAACTGGGCCTCACCGGGACCTAGTGAACATGCTCCCCACCTGCGCGTCATCTGGTCCTGGTGACTCTGTTTCTACCTGGGCATCATCGGGACATGGTTACTCTATTCCCCACTGGGACTGACCTGATCCTGGTAACTCTGGTCCTGCCTTTGGCCTCTTCTGTACCAGGTGACTCTGGATCCACCTGGGCCTCACCTGTAACTGGTGCCTCTGATCCTAAGCATGGCCTCCCCTGACCTGGTGACTGTGGTTCCCATCGGGACCTCACCTGGACCTCATGTCTCTGGTCCCACCTGGGCCACACCAGGACCTGGCCCAGACTCAGCAAGTCCAGGTGAGGCTGACATGATGACTCTGGTCCCCATCTGGATGTCACCTAGACCAGGTGAATCTGGACCCCTCTACGCCTCAACTAGAACTGGTGACTCTTGTCCTCAACTTGGCCTCACCGGGAACTAGTGAATATGCTCCCCACCTGCGCCTCATCTGGACCTGGTGACTCTGGTTCTTCCTGGGCATCATCGGGACATGGTTACTCTATTCCCCACTGGGACTGACCTGATCCTGGTAACTCTTGTCCTGACTTTGGCCTCTTCTGTCCCAGGTGACTCTGGCTCAACCTGTGCCTCACATGTAACTGGTGACTCTGATCCTAAGCATGGTTTCACCTGACCTGCTGACTGCGGTTCCCATCGGGACCTCACCTGGACCTCATGTCTCGGGTCCCTCTTGGGCCTCACCAGGACCTGGTGTCTCTGGTAACCATCTATGTAGCATCAGGTTATGGTGACACTGTTCACTATCAGGGACTCTGGTCCCTATCTGGATGTCACCTGGATCAGGTGATTCTGGTACCCCTCTAGGCCTCAACCAGATCTGGTGACTCTGGTCCTCAACTGGGTCTCTCATGGGCCTAGTAAATATGCTCCATCTGGGCCTCATTTGGAACTGGTTACTCTGGTCCCTACCTGGGCATCATCGGGACATGGTTCCACTGCATGGCCTGCAGGTTGGCCTCACCTGGACCTGGTAACTCTGTTCCCTACACGGGCATCTTCGGTACACGATTCCTCTGCATTGCCTGCAGGTTGGACTCACCTTGACCTGGTGAGTGGGTTTGCTACCTGGGCCTCACCCATACCTGGTGACACAGGTCCCCACGTGGGCCTCACATGGACCTGGTGAATCTGGTCCTTACCTGGTCCTCATCCGGAACTGGTAACTCTGGTCATCACCTGGGAATCACCTGGACCCTGTGAATCTTTTCCCAATCTGGGCCTCACCCAGTCCTGGTGACTTTGTTCCCCACCTGGACCTGATTGCTGTGGACACTTTCTTGGCCTCACCTGGAACTGGTGACTCTGTTCCTAACTGGGCCTCACCCAGATCTGGTGACTCTGGTCCTCAACTGTGGATCATTAAGACCTGGATACTCTGTTCCACACCTGAGCCTCACCTGGACTTGATGACTCTGGAACCTCTCTGGGCCTCACCCTGAAATGGTGACTCTGGTCTCCATTTGGATGTCACCTAGACCAGGTGAATCTGGTACCCCTCTAGGACTCAACTAGACCTGGTGACTCTCGTCCTCAATTGGCCTCACAGGGACCTAGTGAATATGCTCCCCACCTGGGCCAATCTGGACCTGGTGACTCTGGTTCTTCCTGGGCATCATCCTGAAATGGTTACTCTATTCCCCACTGGGACTGACCTGATCGTGGTGACTCTGGTCTTGACTTTGGCCTCTTCTGTACCAGGTGACTCTGGCTCCACCTGGGCCTCACCTGTAACTGGTGACTCTGATCCTAAGCATGGCCTCACCTGACGTGGTGACTGTGGTTCCCATCGGGACCTCACCTGGACCTCATGTCTCTGGCCCACCTGGGCCTCACCAGGATATGGTGTCTCTGGTACCCACCTGGGTAGCATCAGGATATGGTTACACTGTTCACTAACAGTGACCCAGCCGGACCGATTAACTCTGGTCTTCACCTGGGTCTCACCTGGGCATGGTGGGTCGGATCCCCACCTGGTCCTCACCTGTAACTGGTGATTCGCGTTCCCACATGGACATCATGTGGACCTGGTGGCTGCAGTGTTTCTAGCTTCTCATGTACCTCGTGGCTCGGGTCCCCACCAGGGCCTCACCGGGACCTAGTGAACATGCTCCCCACCTGCGCGTCATCTGGTCCTGGTGACTCTGTTTCTACCTGGGCATCATCGGGACATGGTTACTCTATTCCCCACTGGGACTGAACTGATCCTGGTAACTCTGGTCCTGTCTTTGGCCTCTTCTGTACCAGGTGACTCTGGATCCACCTGGGCCTCACCTGTAACTGGTGCCTCTGATCCTAAGCATGGCCTCCCCTGACCTGGTGACTGTGGTTCCCATCGGGACCTCACCTGGACCTCATGTCTCTGGTCCCACCTGGGCCACACCAGGACCTGGCCCAGAGTCAGCAAGTCCAGGTGAGGCTGACATGATGACTCTGGTCCCCATCTGGATGTCACCTAGACCAGGTGAATCTGGACCCCTCTACGCCTCAACTAGAACTGGTGACTCTTGTCCTCAACTTGGCCTCACCGGGACCTAGTGAATATGCTCCCCACCTGCGCCTCATCTGGACCTGGTGACTCTGGTTCTTCCTGGGCATCATCGGGACATGGTTACTCTATTCCCCACTGGGACTGACCTGATCCTGGTAACTCTTGTCCCTGACTTTGGCCTCTTCTGTCCCAGGTGACTCTGGCTCAACCTGTGCTCATACATGTAACTGGTGACTCTGATCCTAAGCATGGTTTCACCTGACCTGCTGACTGCGGTTCCCATCGGGACCTCACCTGGACCTCATGTCTCGGGTCCCTCTTGGGCCTCACCAGGACCTGGTGTCTCTGGTAACCATCTATGTAGCATCAGGTTATGGTGATACTGTTCACTATCAGGGACTCTGGTCCCTATCTGGATGTCACCTGGATCAGGTGATTCTGGTACCCCTCTAGGCCTCAACCAGATCTGGTGACTCTGGTCCTCAACTGGGCCTCTCATGGGCCTAGTAAATATGCTCCATCTGGGCCTCATTTGGAACTGGTTTACTCTGGTCCCTACCTGGGCATCATCGGGACATGGTTCCACTGCATGGCCTGCAGGTTGGCCTCACTGGACCTGGTAACTCTGTTCCCTACACGGGCATCTTCGGTACACGATTCCTCTGCATTGCCTGCAGGTTGGACTCACCTTGACCTGGTGATGTGGGTTTGCTACCTGGGCCTCACCCATACCTGGTGACACAGGTCCCCACGTGGGCCTCACATGGACCTGGTGAATCTGGTCCTTACCTGGTCCTCATCCGGAACTGGTAACTCTGGTCATCACCTGGGAATCACCTGGACCTTCTGAATCTGTTCCCAATCTGGGCCTCACCCAGTCCTGGTGACTTTGTTCCCCACCTGGACCTGATTGCTGTGGACACTTTCTTGGCCTCACCTGGAACTGGTGACTCTGTTCCTAACTGGGCCTCACCCAGATCTGGTGACTCTGGTCCTCAACTGTGGATCATTAAGACCTGGATACTCTGTTCCACACCTGAGCCTCACCTGGACTTGATGACTCTGGAACCTCTCTGGGCCTCACCCTGAAATGGTGACTCTCTCTCCATTTGGATGTCACCTAGACCAGGTGAATCTGGTACCCCTCTAGGACTCAACTAGACCTGGTGACTCTCGTCCTCAATTGGCCTCACAGGGACCTAGTGAATATGCTCCCCACCTGGGCCAATCTGGACCTGGTGACTCTGGTTCTTCCTGGGCATCATCCTGAAATGGTTACTCTATTCCCCACTGGGACTGACCTGATCGTGGTGACTCTGGTCTTGACTTTGGCCTCTTCTGTACCAGGTGACTCTGGCTCCACCTGGGCCTCACCTGTAACTGGTGACTCTGATCCTAAGCATGGCCTCACCTGACGTGGTGACTGTGGTTCCCATCGGGACCTCACCTGGACCTCATGTCTCTGGGCCCACCTGGGCCTCACCAGGATATGGTGTCTCTGGTACCCACCTGGGTAGCATCAGGATATGGTTACACTGTTCACTAACAGTGACCCAGCCGGACCGATTAACTCTGGTCTTCACCTGGGTCTCACCTGGGCATGGTGGGTCGGATCCCCACCTGGTCCTCACCTGTAACTGGTGATTCGCGTTCCCACATGGACATCATGTGGACCTGGTGGCTGCAGTGTTTCTAGCTTCTCATGTACCTCGTGGCTCGGGTCCCCACCAGGGCCTCACCGGGACCTGGTGAGTGTGGTTGCCTCCTGCACCTCACCTGGACCTGGTGATTCTGGACTGCAACCGAGACTACCCTGGATCTGGTGACTGTGGTCCCCACCTGGGCTTCACCTGGATTTGGGGACTCCGGTCCCCATATGGGCACACCAGGCTCTGTTGACCATGATCCTCAACTGGGCAAAATTGGGACACGGTGACTGTGTTCCACAACTGGACCTCACCTGGACCAGGTGACTCTGGTCCCCCTCTGGGTCTCACCGTGCCCTAGTGACTGTGAACCCCACTTTGGCCTCACTTGGACCTGCTGACCCTGGTTGCCACCTGCGCCTGACCTCGTGCTGTTGACTCTGATTCTTTCAAGGGCCTCCCCTTTACCTGGTGTTCCTGGTCCCCACCTGGGCCTCACCTGGACGTGGTGACTCTTGTCACCACCGGGGACTCACCTGGACCAGCTTACTGTGTTCCACACCTGGGCCTCAAGTAGACCTGTTGACCATGGTCCCCAGGCGGGACTCACATGGACCTGTTGCCTCTGATCCCCACCGGGGCCTCACGTGTACCTGGTAACTCTGGTCCTCACCTGGGCTTCATCTGGACCTAGTGACTCTGGTTCCCACCTGGGCTTCACCTGGAGCTGGTGACTCGGGTCCCACCTGGACTTCACCTGGATCTGGTGACTCTGGTCCCCCCTGGACCTCTCCTGGACCTGGTGACTCTCTTTCCAACATGGTTCTCCCCTGGATTTGGTGAGTCTGGTCCTCAGTTTGGCCTCCCCTGGACCTGGTGTCTCTCGTTCCCTCTTTGACCTAACTCAGAACTGCTGAATCTTGCCCCACCTAGGCCGCACCCAGACCTGGTGAATCTTGTCCCCAGCTATGCCTCAATTCGACCTGATGAATCTGGTCCTCACGTGGGCCTCACATGGACCTTGGACTCAGCTGGGTAGAGTGGCTCTGGTTCCCTCAAGGGGCTCACCTGATACTGCTGACTGTGGTCTTATTCTATGCCTCACTAGGACCTAGTGATTCTGTTCCCCATCTGGGCCTTCATGGCCCTAGAGACTCTGGTCCTCTCCCAGGCATCATTGGGACCTGGATACTCTATTCCACACCTGGGCCTCACTTTGACCAGGGACCTCTGGTCCAATTCTGTGCCTCTAACTAAACTGGTTACTCTGATTCTACCTCTGGGACTCACCGTTACCTGGTTTCTCTGGTCACCCCTTGAGCTTCACATGGGCCTGGTGAATCTGGTCCTTAGCTGATCCGCACCTGGATCTGGTGATTGGTCGCCACCTGGGCCTCACCTGCACTTGGTGAATCCTGTTGTCACCTGCGCCTCACCTGGACCTTGTGACTGTGGTCCCACCTGGAACTCACCTGGATCTGGTGGCTCTGGTTCCCATATGGGTCTCTCCTGGACCTGGTTACTGTGGTCTCCATCTGGCCTCACCTGGAACACAATGACTCTGATCCATATTTGGGCCTCTCCTGGACCTGTTGACTCTGGTCCTTACCTGGCCATCATTGGGACATGTATACTCTCTTATATACCTGGGCCTCACCTGGACCTGGTGACTGTGGTCCCACCTGGACCTCATCTGGATGAGGACACTGGTTCCCACAGGGACCTCACCTGGACCTGGTGACTCAGGTCCTCAAATCGGTATCATGGGACCTGGTATCTCAGTGCCACATTGGGGCCTCACCTGGACCTAGTGATCTCGTCCCCCTCTGGGCCTCACCCTGACCTGGTGACTCTGGTCCCCACCTGGATATCACCAGAACCGGTGACTCTGGTCCCCCTCTGGGAATCACCCGGAGCTGGGGACACAGGTCCTCACCTGGGCTCAACAGGATCTGGTGAATCTACTCCTCACTTAGGCCTCGTCTGGACCTTGTGACTCTTATCCAACCTGGCATCAATGGGACATGGTTACTCTGTTCCCCACCTGGGCCTCACCTGGACATGATAAGTTTTCTCCGCACTTTGGCCTCAACTGGTCCTGATGACTCTGGTCCCCCCATCTAGACCTCAATCTGGACCTAGTTCCTGTGTTCCCCACCTGGGTCTCACCTGGATCTGGTAACTCTGGTCCCTACCTGGGCATCATCGGGACATGGCTCCTCTGCATGGCCTGCATGTTGGCCTCATCTTGACCTGGTGAGTGGGGTTCCCACGTGGGTCTTACCCATGCCTGGTGACACAGGTCCCCACGTGGGCCTCACTTGGACCTGGTGAATGTGGTCCTTACCTAGTTCTACCCGGAACTGGTAAATCTGGTCACCACCTGGGTATGACCTAGTCCTGGTGACTTTGTTCCCCACCTGGACTGATTGCTGTGGACACCTTCTTGGCCTCACCTGGAAGTGGTAACTCTGATCCTAACTGGGCCTCTCCCAGATCTGGTGACTCTGGTCCTCACGAGTGGACCATTATGACCTGGATACTCTGTTCCACACCTGAGCCTCACCTGGACATGATGACTCTGGATCCCCTCTGGGCCTCACCCTGACATGGTTACTCTGGTCCCCATCTGGATGTCACCTAGACCAGGTGAATCTGGTACCCCTCTGGGCCTCAACCAGATCTGGTGACTCTGGTCCTCAACTGGGCCTCACCTGGACCTAGTAAATATGCTCCATCTGGGCCTCATTTGGACCTGGTGACTCTGGTCCCTACGTGGGCAACATCGCGACCTGGTTCCACATAATGGTCTGCAGGTTGGCCTCTTCTTGACCTAGTAACTCTGGTCCCTACCTGGGCATCATCGGGACACGGTTCCTCTGCATGGCCTGCAGGTTGGCGTCACCTGGACCTCGTACCTCTGATCCCTACCTGGACATCATCGGGACACGGTTCCTCTGCATGGCCTGCAGGTTGGCCTCACCTAGACCTGGTGAGTGGGCTTGCCACCTGGGCCTCACCCATACCTGGTGACACAGGTCTCACGTGGGCCTCACTTGGACCTGGTGAATCTGGTCCTTACCTGGTCCTCACACGGAACTGGTAACCCTTGTCACCAAATGGGAATCACCTGGACCTGGTGAATCTGGTCCCCATCTGGGCCTCACCCATTCCTGGTGACTTATCCCCACCTTTTTTTTTTTAAAGATTTTATTTATTTATTCATTCGGAGAAGAGAGATAAGCAGAGAGAGAAGCAGGCTCCATGCAGGGAACCCGACGTGGGACTCGATCCCGGGTCTCCAGGATCACGCCCTGGGCTGCAGGCGGCACCAAACCGCTGCCACCGGGGCTGCCCTGATCCCCACCTTGACCTGATTGCTGTGGACTCCTTCTTGGCCTCACCTGGAACTTGTGACTCTGCTCCTAACTGGGCCTCACCCAGATCTGGTGACTCTGGTCCTCACCTGTGAACATTATGACCTGGATACTCTGTTACACACCTGAACCTCACCTGGACATGATGACTCTGGATGCCCTCTGGGCCTCACCCTGACATGGTGACTCTGGTCCCCATCTGGATGTCCCCTAGACAGGTGAATCTGGTACCCCTCTAGGCGTCAACTAGACCTGGTGACTCTGGTCCTCATCTGGGCCTCACCTGGACCTAGTGAATACTCTACCCACCTGCGCCTCGCTGGACCTGGTGACTCTGATTCTACCTGGGCATCATTGGGACATGGTTACTGTATTACCCACTGGGACTGACCTGATCCTGGTATCTCTGGTTCTGCTGACTTTGGCCTCTTCAGAACCAGGTGCTCGTTGTTGAGAGAGGATAACGGAGCCAAATCAAGGTTAAGCCCAGGTGGGGACCACCCCCCCCCCCCCCCCCCCCAGCGCAGATCAGGGTAGTCTCATGGCAGAGAAGAATCACCCGGGCAAGGTTGAGGTGCAGTGGCAACCACACTCACCCGGTCCAGAGAGGCCACGGTGGGGACCCGAGCACGACCGTACATGAGAAGCTAGAAAAACACTGCATCCACCAGGTCCACATGATGTCCATGTGGGAATGAAAATCCCAGTTAAGGTGAGGACGGGTGGGGATCGACTCAACCATGTCCAGGTGAGACCCAGGTGGGAAAACAGTGTAACCATGTTCCTCGTGGGCCCCAGGTGAAGACCAGAATTATGAGGTCCGATGGATGAGTGTTAGGGAACAGTGTAACCATATCCGATGCTACCCAGGCTGGGTACCAGAGCACCAGTCCTGATGAGCCCAGATTACCCGGAGCATGAGGTCAGGTGAGGTCCCGATGGGAACCACAGTCACAGGTCAGGTGAGCCCATGTTAATCTTAGATCAGAGTCACCAGGAACAGGTAAAGGCAAGCTGGAGCCAGAGTCACCT
>NW_023331327.1:0-41722 GCF_011100685.1 Canis lupus familiaris
TGCAGACCCTTCCACAGAGACCTGGCAGGCCAGAGAGGGCTGGCAGGATATAGTCAGGGTCTTAAATGAGAAGAACATGCAGCCAAGAATACTTTATCCAGCAAGGCTCTCATTCATAATAGGAGAGATAAAGAGTTTCCAAGATAGGCAGAAACTGAAAGGATATGTGATCATGAAGCCAGCTCTGCAAGAAATACTAAGGGGGAATCTGTAATAGAGGAAGTCCAAGGTAACAATCCACAAAAACAGGGACGGAATAGGTATCATGATGACACTGAATACATATCTTTCAATAGGAACTTTGGATATGAATGGGTTTAGTGACCCCAGCAAAAGGTGCAGCTGCCGATTCAGACCGGATAAAAGAGCAAAACCCATCTCTTTGCTGTGTACAAGAGACTCATTTTAGACATTCCCACCAACAGTTCAGGAGGTTTCACCTTTCTCCACATCCTCTCCAACATTTGTGATTTCCTGCCTTGTTAATTTTCCCCATTCTCACATGTGTGAGGTGGTATCTCATTGTGGTTTTGATTTGTATTTCCCTCATGGCCAGGGATGCAGAGCATTTTCTCATGTGCTTGTTGGCCATGTCTATGTCTTCCTCTGTGACATTTCTGTTCATGTCTTTTGCACATTTCCTGTTTGGATCATTTGTTTCTTTGCTGCTGAGTTTAATAAGTTCTTTATAGATCTTGGATACTAGCCCTTTATCTGATACGTCATTTGCAAATGTCTTCTCCCATTCTGTAGGTTGTCTTTTAGTTTTGTTGACTGTATCCTTTGCTGTGCAAAAGCTTCTTATCTTGATGAAGTCGCAAAAGTTCATTTTTGCTTTTGTTTCTTTTGCCTTCATGGATGTATCTTGTAAGAAGTTACTGTGGCCGATTTCTAAAAGGGTGTTGCCTGTGTTCTCCTCTAGGATTTGATGGAATCTTGTCTCACATTTAGATTTTTCATCCATTTTGAGTTTATCTTTGTGTATGGTGCAAGAGAGTGGTCTAGTTTCATTCTTCTGCATGTGGATGTGTAATTTCCCCAGCTCCATTTATTGAAGATACTTTCTTCCAGTGGATAGTCTTTCCTCCTTTATCGAATATTAGTTGTCCATAAAGATGAGGGTCCACTTCTGGATTCTCAATTCTTTCCATTGATCTATGTGTCTGTTTTTTTGCCCCCCCATCTTTTTTTCTTTATTCTATTCTTTTTCCTTCTTTCTTTTTTTTAAATTCTTTTTTCTTTTTGTTTTTCTTTTCTTCTTCTCTTCTCTATTTTTCTCCTTTTCCCAATACAACTAGTTTTTGGCCATTTTGCACTGAATAAAATGACTAGAAGGAAAAACTAACCTCAAAAACAGAATCAGAAACAGGTCTCTCTCACACAGATTTACAAAATTTGAATTACAATTCAATGTCAGAAATCCAATTCAGAAGCACAATTATAAAGCTCTTGAAAAATGCATGAAGGATTCAAGAGACTTCATGACTACAGAACTTAGATCTAATCAGGCCAAAATTAAAAATCAATTAAACGAGTGAGTGACATAGAAGACAAGTTGATGAGAAGGAGGGAAACTGAGGAAAAAAGAGAAAATGAAAAAAGATCATGAGGATAGGTTAAGGGAAAAATAACAGCCTCAGAAACAAAAATCTACATTTACCTGGTGTTACCGAGGGTACCAAAAGGGACAGAGGGCTAGAATATGTATTTGAAGAAATCATAGCTGAAAACTTTCCTAAATTGGGGAGGGAAACAGGCATTCAGATACAGGAAATAGATTTTTCCCACCCAATATCAATGATCTATATTCTGCAGGCATGAAGTCTCTTGAATCCTTCATACTTTTTTCCAAAGCCACCAGTAGCATTATTTTTCTGCTTCTGCATCGGCGTTCTGATATCGAAGTTTTACCCAATTTCTGTAATTCTGTGGGAGAGAGGACTATTTCTGATTTTTTCTTTGGGGTGAGTTTTTCCTTCAAGGGACTTTGCTCAGTGCATGGTGGCTAAAAACAAGTTGTACTGGGAAAGGAAGGAAAAAAAGAAACATTTCAAAATTAAAAAAAAATAACAAGGAGGTGTAGCCTCTGATTCTATATAGTTTAAGTCCCTCGAATTCCCCTGGAGCTTTCCAGTGCTGCTTTGTCAAGAACTTGCTCTTCCTGTTTCCTTCCAGGTGATCTTCTGGGGGAGGGGCCTTCTTTTCTGATTGTCAGGTGTGTGCCCCGAGGGAGCTGCCCCGGCCCCTGCCAGGGGCATGGCTACCTGGGAGCTGTTTATCCTGTGAGACCCATGCTCCCTGGTGGCCCCGCTCCATCCCAGGCACAATGTGACATAAGGGAGGAACAATAACACTGGCGGTGGCCAGCTCTTCAGCCCTAGAGTCAGCTCCCGCAGTAACTCCTGCAGACCCCAGTCCGTGGGAGCCTGGATGCTGCGGGCATGGGGGGCACTGACCTGCACAGCTCGGGGGGCCCCGCGGCAGGAGCGTCCTCGCGGTCCTGTGTCCTCCCGGCCCCCACATGTCCCAAGGGGATCCGGATCCTTGCTGTGTCCCCCAGCACCCTGGGGTCCGGGGCCTGTGCCTCTGGAATTGCTCTCCCAGGGCCATGCATTCCCCTCCTAGCCGAGCCGCTGCCAGAGCCGCCACCTCCGCTGTTCCGGGGCCCACTGGGTACGCGCTCCAGCCATTGCTGGAGCTCCGTCCATGGTCTGTGGCGGCTCTCCCCATTTCCTATGTTAGTGACCCCGGGAACCTGGGGGCTCCACTGCCCATCCTGGGATCCTGCCTGAGTTCCCTGTGAGTGCCTTTCCATCCAGGAATGTTGGTCAAGTTCCTGATTCTCCCGGTCTGGGCTTTCCCGTCCTGGAGTCTCTCCTGCCTGGCCTTAGCCTGGCTCCTTGTGGAGGCTCTCTCCCATTGGAGTGTACTCATTTATTTTTCCGTGTTTCTACCTTGATAGAAGCGCAAACGCTTCTCACTTTAGCCTTCCAGCTATTCTCTCTTTAAATCAGAGGACGAATTCATCGGGTTTCAGGATGATTTGAAAGTTATCTAGGTAAGTTGATGAGGACAGGTGATTTCGGGATCCTACACTTCCCCCATCTTGTCGACAGCCATGTCTCTCATTATTTTGACTTCCTATTTTCCCATTGAATTTACACACATATTTTATTTTATCTTACTTTCATTTTACTCTTTAAAAATTTGAACTCAATCACCCATTAGAAACGACAAATACCCATCGTTTGCTTTGATGTGGTTGTAACTGGAGGGTATTATGCCGAGTGAAATAAGTCAATCGGAGAAGGACAAATATTATATGGTCTCCTTCATTTGGGGACTATAAAACATAGTGAAAGGAAATAAAGCGGAAATGAGATAAAATCAGTCTGAAAAATCAGAAAGGGAAACAGAATGAGAGACTCCAAACTCTGGGAAATGAACTAGAGGTGGTAGAAAGGGAGGTGGGCATGGCTTGGGGGTCACTGGGTGACAGGCACTGAGAAGGGCACTTGATGGGATGAGCACTGGGTGTTATTCTATATGTTGGCAAATTGAACACCAATAAAAAATAAATTTAAGAAAAATTAAAAATAAAAGATTCAGCTGTAGTGCTATCTAGGTGGCAATTCCTTGCAGGGTAGGACAAGGTTCCCCAGAGGGCTATATATCTTCTAAATCAGCTTCTAATGTATGATGCTGTTTCTCACATAGCTCACATTTACAGGTGCAGGAATCAAGGACTGGAACTGGGAGTTGTACTACTCACTATAACCCGTCATGATCTACTTGCAAAATGTTTCTTTCTTTCCCACGATTTATTATTCTGCTGGCCTAGAGGTCTCAGGTTCAAAGAGAGACACAAAAACAATCCCACTGATCTGGAAATTGAAACTGGTGCCTGGCCACTTTGAGCTCTTCAGGCCCCTGAATCAATAGGCAAGGAAGGAAGTTACTATGCTGGCTGGGTGATTAATCCCAAATACCGGTAGAAATTGGATGAACTCCATAATGGAGGTTAAGAAGAGCATGTGTGAAAATCAGAGGATCAGTAAAGACATCTTTTAATATTACCTTCATGTTTTCATTTTCATTTCCTTCCATGTATTTTTTAATTTACACTTTAATTTCTGATTAACCCATTCATTATAAGCAGTAGGATATTCTTTAACCCCCATGTATTAGTGGTATTTCCAGTTTTTTTCTTGTGGTTGACCTTAAGTTTCATGGCATTGTGGTTGGAAACTATGCATGGTATAGTCTTCATCTTTTTGTACTTGTTCAGGTCTGATTTGTGACCTGGTATGTGATCTATTCTGGAGAATGTTTCATATGCACTCAAAAAGACTGTCTTCTGCTGCTTTAGGATGAAATGTTCTGAATATATTTGTTAAGTACAAAAAAAAGAAAAAAGAAAAGAATAGAAACGACAAAGAGATACTACTTGCTTCGATGTGGATGGAACTGGAGGGTATAATGCTGAGGGAAAATAGTCAATCAGAGATAGGCAATCATTATATGGTCTCATTCATTTGGCATAATAAAAAATAGTGAAAGGGAATAAAGGGAAACGGAGAGAAATGAAGTGAAAATATCAGTTGATGATGACAGAATATGAGAGACTCCTAACTCTGAGCAATGAAAAAGGGGTACTGGTAAGGGAGTTTTCCTGGATGGTTGGGGTGACTGGATGACATGCGCTGAGGGGGGCACCTTGACGTGAAGACCATGGGAGATATGCTATATGTTGGCAAATTGAAACTCTTTCATTTAGGGACCCTGAATATATCATGCCAGCCCTTTCTGGCCACCCAGGTCGCTGGGGAGAGGTCTGCTGTTAACCTACTACTTCTCCTCATAAAGTTTAGGGATCCTTGTATCTTGTTGCTTGAGGACTTCTCTATCTTTGGAATTTGGAAGTTCATGATGAATATCAGGGTGTTGAATTGGTTTTTTGCTTTAGGGGAGGATCACTAGCTCCAGGATCTTCATGCTGATTCCTTCCTCAAGTTAGGGAAGTTCTCTGCTATGATTTGTTCTCATACGCTTTCTGTCCTCTGGTTCCTTTCGCCACCCCTCTGGAACCCCCTTTAAATGTAGATTTTTCCTTCTTAAGCTGTCATTTACTTCCCTTAACCTTTCCTCATGGTCTTTTGTTTTTCTCTTTTCCTCTGCTTCCTTCCTTGCCATCAACCTGTCTTCTATGTTACTCACTCGTTCTTCCACCTCATCAACCCTGGTCTGTAGGACCTCTAGTTTGGATTTTTAAGTGATTTAAATGATTTTTAATTTCGGCCTGATTAGATCTAAATTTTGCAGTCATGAAGTCTCTTGAGTCCTTTATGCTTTTTTCTAGAGCCACCAGTAGCTTTATAATAGTGCTTCTGAATGGGCTTTCTGACATTGAATTGTAATCCAAATTTTGTAACTCTGTGGGAGCGAGGACTGTTTCTGGTTCTTTCTTTTGAGGTAAGGTTTTCCTTCTAGTCATTTTGCTCAGTGCAGAGTTGCCAAAAACAATTTCTATTGGGGAAAGGATAAAAAGAGAGAAGGAAGGAAGGAAAGAAAAAAAACTTAAAAAAGAAGAGAAAAAAGAGAAAAA
Organism: Canis lupus familiaris; assembly: GCF_011100685.1. Lineage (NCBI taxonomy): Eukaryota > Metazoa > Chordata > Mammalia > Carnivora > Canidae > Canis > Canis lupus. Next base: position 5,606 of record NW_023331327.1, read on the forward strand.
AGTAAAAAAAGAGAAGAAAAGAGAAAAACAAAAATATGGGGGGGGGAGGAACAAACAGAAATCAAAAAACAAAAAAAAAAAAAAATAAGGGGAGTACACTCTGATTCTGTATACTGTAAATTCCTCGACTTCCACTGGAACTTTCCAGCACTGGTTGATCAATAATTTTTTTTTCCTGTCTGTCTAGCTGGTCTTCTGGGGTAGGGGCTTGCTGTTCTGATTTTCAGGTGTTAGCACTTTGGGGAGCTGCTCAGCCCCCTGCCTGGTTCAGGGCTCAGTGAAAGATGTTTAACCTGTTTATACAGTGAGGGCACTATGAGGCTTATTGGGGTTTTTTTATCCTGTGAGGCCCCAGTAGGAACAACAACAGTGGCGGCGGCCAGCTCTAGAGCCCTGGAATCAGCTCCTGCAGTAACTACGGAGCTCTCAGTCTGCAGGGGCCTGGATGCTCTGGGGGAGGGGCCGCTGATCTGCTCAACTTGGGGCAGGAGTGTCCTTGCTGTCCTGTCCCTCCTGGCCTCTGCCTGTCCCCGGGGGAGCGCCGGATCCTGGACTGTGTCCGCAGGCACCCTGTGCTGGCCTGCGCTGTTGGATTCGCGCTCCCAGCTGCGCAGCCCCTTCTGCGTGGAGCCTCTGCTGTAGCCGCATCTGAGCTGCTCCTGGGGGCTGTGGAGACCCCCCGCTGCTCAAGCTGCCTCCGAGCTGCTCCCTTGGACGAGCAGCCCCCTGCCCCAGGTGCCCCACCTGAGCTGCCTCTGAGTTGTTCACGGGTCCAGCCAGGCACGCTGCAGCCCTTTAGGGAGCTCAGCCGTGGGGTGTGGTGTGCTCTCCCTGGGGCGCAGGTGGTCTGTTAGTGTCCCTGGGAGTCTGAGGTCATCCCTGCCCTCCTGGGATCCTGCTCTAACTCCCTGAGAGCGCCTTCCTGTCCGGGAAGAATGGTGAAACTCCTGCTTCTCCAGGCTGGGCTCTCCTGTCCTGGGGACACTTTTCCAGAGTGGCTGCACCAGTTTGCACTCTCACCAACAATGCAAGAGGGTTCCCCTTTCTCCACATCCTCGCCAACATTTCTTGTTGGTGGCAGACTATGTCCGGAGCAAGGACTTTTGGGACTGCCTCATGAGTACGCATTTCTGGGGCCCTGTAGCCAACTGGGGTCTTCCCATTGCTGCCATCAATGACATGAAAAAGTCTCCAGAGATTATCAGTGGGCGGATGACATTTGCCCTCTGTTGTTACTCCTTGACATTCATGAGATTTGCCTACAAGGTCCAGCCTTGAACCTGGCTTCTGTTTGCATGCCATGCCACAAATGAAGTAGCCCAGCTCATTCAGGGAGGACGCCTATCAAACATGAGATGAGTAAAAAGGCATCAGCATAACAGTGGAAAATGGGCAACCAGGTGTTTGAAGGGACAGCGTCTGCGCTGCTGCTGAGTCACAGATTCCATCCTCAGAATAGTCTTGCTAAGGAAAATAAGCTGAATGCTATTTTTACTAACCAATTTTTCTAGAAATAGCTGAGAGTCCCTAAGCCAACTCTCTGCTGCCTTACACATACCAAGTATTTTACTTCTCTTCATAAAGAGTAGCTCAAAATATGCAATCAATTTAATAATTCCCAATGATGGTTTTATCTGCAGTAATATGTATATTACTTGCTAGAATTTACTTAATAAAAAATTGGATAAAAATTGTAATTATTAGCACTTAAATACTCAGAATCTTTAACTCTTTAATGACCATGAGACCACCGACAGCTGGCCATACTTACACTGTCATCGCCAGTTTTTTTTACCATTTAACTTTCTTTACTGAAAACCAATATTCAAGAAAGATGAACCCTCAATGCATCCTCTTATACTGACCAACGTAACTAAGTACAAATGAAGTCAATGGTGTACTCGTTAGCATGCTGTGCTGTGTGTCAAGAAAACAAGCCCTCCCCCGCCCGAGCCTGGCCCCCTGGCAAACACAGATAAATGATTGTGCACTGCGCTACGATACCGTTAGGTGAGAGCTTTGGTTCATGCAGTCGGCTGCCAGAGGTCGCACTGAAACCCTGGAGCCCCAGCACCCACAGTCACCGGCGGCCAGCGCGTGGCGTCAGCCGTGCTCCTTCCACAACACCAGATGAATACTGTGGTCGGGCATGCTGATGGCGAAGACCAGGCCCTTGTCATTGTGCCCATCCAGTCCATTGAGCCAGGACGCTTCGCCGCCAGGAAGCTCGAGCCTCTCTTTGATTCCAGTACTCTGGCAGGGGCCAGCGGCCTTGTTCATTTTAGCCATTCTGACAGATGTGAGATGGTATCTCATTGTGGGTTTTGTTTAGTTTTGTATTTTCCTGATAATGAGTGATGTGGAGCATTTTTTATCATGTGTCTGTTCTCCACGTGTAGGATTTTTTGGAGAAATGTCTGTTCATGTCTTCCACCCATTCCTTCGCTGGATACTTGTTTTGAGTGTAGACTTCCATAGTTCTTTATAGATCTTAGATATTAGCCTTTTGTCTCATATGTCATTTGCAAATGCCTTCTCCCATTTTGTAGGTTGCTTCTTAGTTTTATGGACTTTTTCCTTTGCTTTTGAACTTGATGAAGTCCCAGTAGTTCAGTTTTTCTCTTGTTTCCCTTGCTTTTATAGACATGTCTTGCATAAGTCGCTATGGCCAAGATCAAAGAAGTTGTTGCCTGTGTTTTTCTCTAGGATTGTGATGGATTGCTATTTAACCTTTAGGTCTTTCATCCATTTTGAGTTTATCTTTGTGTGTGGTGTAAGAGAATGGTTCAGTTGAGTTCTTCTGCATGTGGCTGTCCAATTTGTTGAAGAGACTGTACTTTTTCCAGCGGATATTCTTTTCTGCTTTGTCGAAGATTAGTTGACCATAGAGTTGAGGGTCCATTTCTGAGTTCTCTAGTCCATTCCTTGATCAATGTGTCTGTTTTTGTGCCAGTATGATAACATTTTGATGATGACAGCTTTGTCTATGACATACAGAAAAAACCTTAGACAAAATACAGCCTGAAATCCAGACATTGTGATATAACCTGCTTTTGATTTCTTTTTCAACATTCCTATGGCTAATTGGGGTCTTTTCCAGTTCCATGCAAATCCTAGAGTTATTTATTTATGTTCTGTGAAAAATGTCAAGGGTATTTTGATAGGGACTACTTTGAAAGGGTACATTGCTTGGGTATCATGGACATTTTCACAATATTGATTCTTCAAATCTTTGAACATGCAGTGTTAATATATGTCTTTGCTCTTCCACAATTTCTTTCATAGGTATTCTGTAGTTTTTAGTTACAGATCCTTTACCTCTTTCATTATGTTTATTCCTAGGTATTTTATGTTTTATGGTGCAATTTTAAGTAGGATCAACCCTAAATTTCCCTTTTTTCAGTATCATTGTGTATTGTAGACAATCAGTTATAACTGATTTCTCTGCATTGATTTTTCATCCTGCCACATTGCTGAATTACAGTATGAGTCCTAGCAAAGTTGCAAACTCTTGGGATTTCCACATAAAGTATCATGTCATCTGAGAAAAGTGCGATTGTGACTTCACTCAGGCTCACATTGTGGCCTGGTTCAGGTGGCCAATCACCATGCAGTTCAGGTGGCCAATGTCAGACGCTTTCTTAGTGACCCTCTTGATATCGTTGCCTGGAATCCATGCTTAAACGGAAAACAGAGGAGGTGGAGGCAAGATGGTGGAAGAGTAGGGTCCCCAAATTACCTGTCCATTCCCAATTACCCAATAAATTTCAAATCATCCTGAATACCTAGGAATTCAGCCTGAGATTTAAGGAGAGAGCAGCTGGAATGCTACAGTGAGAGAAGAGTTCATGCTTCTATCAAGTATAACATTTTTGGCCACTCTGCACTGAGCAAAATGACTAGAAGAAAAAACCTTACATCAAAGGAAAGAATCAGAAACAGTCCCTCTCCCACAGAGTTACAAAATTTGGGTTACAATTCAATGTCAGAAAGCCAATTCAGAAGCACAAGTATAAAGCTACTGGTGGCTCTAGAAAAAAGCAAAAAGGATTCAAGAGACTTCGTGACTGCAGAATTTAGATCTAATCAGGCCGAAATTAAAAATCACTTAAATGAGTTGCAATCCATACTAGAGGTCCTAACGATGAGGGTTAATGAGGTAAAAGAACGAGTGAGTAACATAGAAGACAAGGCAAGGAGGGAAACTGAGGAAAAAAGACACAAACGACTAAAAGATCATGAGGATATCTTAAGGGAAATAAATGACAGCCTCAGAAGGAAAAAAATCTATGTTTACCTGGGGTTCCCGAGGGTGCCAAAAGGGACAGAGGTCCAGAATACGTATTTCAACAAATCAGAGCTGAAAGCATCCCTAATTTGGGGAGGGAAACAGGCATTCAGATCCAGAAATAGAGAAACCCCCTTAAAATCAATAAAAACGACTCAACACCTCGACGTTTAATAGTGAAACTTGCAAATTCCAAAGATAAAGAGAAGATCTTTAAAGCAGCAAGAGACAAGAAACTTGTAACTTTTATGGGGAGAAGTATTAGCACAACAGCAGACCTCTCCACAGAGACCTGGCAGGCTATGAACGGCTGGCAGGATATATTCAGGGTACTAAATGAGAAGAACATGCAGCCAAGAATACTGTATCCAGCAAGGCTCTCATTCAGAACAGAAGGAGAGATAAAGAGCTTCCAAGATAGGCAGAAACCGAAAGAATATGTGATCATGAAGCCAGCTCTGCAAGAAACACTAAGGAGGAGTATGTAATAGAGGAAGTCCAGGGGAACAATCCACAACAGGGACTGAACAGGTATCATTGATGACACTAAATACATATCTTTAAGTTGTAGCTCTGCACGTGAATGGGCCTAACGACCTCAGCAAAAGGTGCAGCTGCAGTTACAGACTGGATAAAAGAGGAAAACCCACCTATGTGCTGTATACAAGAGACTCATTTTACACATAAGGACACCTACAGCCTGAAAATAAAAGGTTGGAGAACTGCGTACCATTCCAATGGTCCTCAAAAGAAACAGGCGTAGCCATTCTTAGATCAGATAAACTAAAGTTTATCCCAAACCCTGTAATAAGAGATGAAGAGGACACTATATCATACTTAAAGGATCTATCCAACAAGATGACCTAACAATCATCAATATGCATGCCCCGAATGCGGGAGCTGCCAAGTATAGCAATTAATAACCAAAGTTAAGACATGCTTAGATAATAATACACATATACGTGGTGACTTGAAAGTAGCACTTTCTACAATCGACAGGATTTCTAAGCACAACATCTCCAAAGAAACAAGAGCTTTAAATGATACACTGGACCAGATGGATTTCGCAGATATTGACAGAACTTTCTATGCAAACACAATTGTATACACATTCTTCTCAAGTGCACATGGAACTTTCTCCAGATTAGACAACATACTGGGACACTAATCAGGTCTTAACCGACACCCAAAGTTTGGGATCGTCCCCTGCATATTTTCAGACCATAATGCTTTGAAATTAGAACTAAATCACAAGAAGTAGTTTAGAAGGATTTTAATCACATGAAGGTTAAGAAACATCCTGCTAAAAGATGAAAAGGTCAAGCAAGAAATTAGAGAGGAATTATAAAGTTTCATGGAAAATAATGAGAATGAATATACAACCGTTCAAAATCTTTGGGATACACAACAAGCAGTCCTGAGGGAGAAATACATCACAATACAAGTATCCATCCAAAAACTGGAAAGAACTGAAATACAAAAGCGAACCTTGCACCTAAAGGAGCTGGAGAAAAACAGCAAATAGATCCTATACCCAACAGAAGAGTATAATATAGATTCGAGCAGAACTCAATAAAGTAGAGTCCAGAATAACTGTGGAATGGATCAACAAAGTCAGGAGTTGGTTCTTTGAAAGAATTAATGAATAGATAAACCATTAGCTAACCTTATTAAAAAGAAGAGAGAGAGGACTCACTAAAATCATGAATGAGAAAGGAGAGATCACCACCAACACCACAAATGATGTTAAAAACTTATGAGCAAAAAAAAAAAAAAAAAAAGTCTGGAAAACCACAAACTACCAAAACTGCAACAGGAAGATGTGGTTTATGTATGCAATGGGATAGTACTCAGCCATTAGAAACAACAAATACCCACCATGTGCTTCAATGTGGATGGAACCAGAGGGTATTTTGCTGAGTGAAATAAGTCAATCAGAGAAGGACAAACATTATATGGTCTCATTCATTTGGGGAATATAAAAAATAGTGGAAGGGAATAAAGGGGAAATGAGAAAAAATAAGTGGGAAATATCAGAAAGGGAGAATAAGAAAGACTCCTAACTCCAGGAAACGAACTAGGGTGGTGGAAGGGGACATGTGCAGGGGGTGGGGGTGACTGGGTGACGGGCACTGAGGTGGACACTGATGGAATAGGCACTGGGTGCTATTCTATATTTGGCAAATTGAAATAATGAATGAGAAAGGGGAGATCACTATCAACATCAAGGAAATACAAACAATTTAAAAACATATTATGAACAATTATACACCAATAAATTAGACAATCTATTAGAAATGGACGCATTTCTGGAAAGCCACAAACTATCAAAACTGGAACAGGAAGAAATAAAAAACCTGAAGAGGCCAATAACCAGAAAAGAAATTGAAGGAGTCATAAAAAAACCCCCAAGACACAAAAGTCCAGGGCCAGATGGCTTCCCAGGGGAATTCTATCAAACGTTTCAAGAAGAACGCATACCTATTCTACTAAAGCTGTTTGGAAAGATATAAAGAGATGGAGTACTTCCAACTTCGTTCTATGAGTCCAGCATCACCTTAATTCCAAAACCAGACAAAGACCCCACCAAAAAGAATGACAGGCCAATATCCCTAATGAACGAGGATGCAAAAATTCTCCACAAGATATTAGCCAATAGGATACTAAAATACATTAAGAAGACTATTCACCATGACGAAGTAGGATTTTTCCCCGGGACACAAGGCTGGTTCAACACTCGTAAAACAATCAATGTGATTCATCATATCAGCAAGAGAAAAACCAAGAACCATATGATCCTCTCAAAAGATGCAGAGAAAGCATTTGACAAAATACAGCATCCATTCCTGATCAAAACTCTTCAGAGTGTAGGGATAGAGGGAACATTCCTCAACATCTTAAAAGTCATCTTTGAAAAGCCCACAGCAAATATCATTCTCAATGGGGAAGCACTGGGAGCCTTTCCCCTAAGATCAGGAACAAGACAGGGATGTCCACTCTCACCACAGCTATTCAACAGAGTACTAGAAGTCCTAGCCTCAGCAATCAGACAACAAAAAGAAATAAAAGGCATTCAGATTGGCAAAGAAGAAGTCACACTCTCCCTCTTCACCAATGACATGATACTCTACATGGAAAACCCACAAGACTCCACCCCAAGATTGGTAGAACTCATACAGCAGTGTGGCAGGATACAAAATCAATGCCCAGAATTTGGTGGGGACAGGTAATTTTGGGATTCTACTCTTCTGCCATCTTGCAGACAGCCTTGTCTCTCAGTCTTTTGATTACCTTATTCCCTTTCTATTTACGCAAATATTTTATTTTATATTATTTTTATTTTACTTTTTAAAAATTTGAATTCAATCTGCCAGCATATCATACACCAATAGTTTCAGATGTAGGATCATTTTGTCCCTACTGAGCTGGGGCAGGCAGCTCCTGGTCTGAGGGCCCGTGTTCCAATGCCCCCAATGTCCAGTGATGTGGTGGCTCCTTCTCCCAGGACTTACTTGTTTCATGAAATCCCCTCTGCCGGGTGCCTGGAGGCACTGCAGACATTGTACACATGGGGGTGGACTGGAGGAAGACACTGCAGTCATTGTACACATGGGGGTGGACCAGAGGTGTAGGGCACTCATGTCTCCTGTGCTGAGCTGCGTTGGAGAACTCCAGAGAAGCAGCGAGTGCTGGGCTCCCGCAGGACATGGACTCGCAGCTTTCCTGTGTTGAGCCCTGGTTGACCCCAGAGGTGTCGGAGAGGTTTTTCCCCTCTGTCTGAGTATCCAGGGTACCGATTCGCAGTGTCCCGCTCCCAGAGGCTACATGGGAATATGTCCGTGAGCAGCCAGGCCAACCTCACAGTGGGATATGGGACCAGGAGTCGCCTGCTGTGGGTTCGTGGACTCTCTGGACCACAGAGGGGTGAAGGGAGGTGCAAACATCCAGGTGGAGCCCAAAGAGTTGGAGAGAGGCCTGGGGCATGAGGGGTAAACAGGGGGCTTGCCATGGGCAGGGGCAGAAACAGGGCAGAGAACCTTAGGGAGAGTAGCGAGATCTGTGCCTGAAGTGCCATCTCTGTTGTCATAGGGGAGTGCGTGGTTGCCATGCTTTTATAACAGCCAAGGTGCATCAGAGTGCCCTTCTGTGATGTCACCGACATGCCCGTCCAATCAGGCAGGCTCCTCGGGTGGCCTGGTTCAGGTGGCCAATCACCATGCAGCTCAGGTGGCCGATGTCAGATAGCTTTCTCAGTGACCCAGCTGATATCACTGCCTAGAAACCATGTTTAAATGGAAAACAGAGAAGGAGGGGACAAGATGGCCAAAGAGTAGTGTCCCCAGTCACCTGTCCACACCAAATTACCTAGATAACTTTCTTTTTTATATAATTATTTTATATTGGTGTTCAATTTGCCAACATATAGAATAACCTCCAGTGCTCATCCCATCCAGTGCTCCCCTCAGTGCCCGTCACCCCCACACACCCCCACCTCCCCTTCAACCACCCCTAGTTCGTTTCCCAATTAGGAAATCTCATGTTATGTCTCCCTTTCTGATAATTTCCCACTCATTTTTCTCTATTCCCCTTTATTCCCTTTCACTACTTTCACTATTTTTTATATTCCCCAAATGAATGAGCCCATATAATGTTTGTCCTTCTCCAATTGTCTTATTTCATGCAGCATAATACCCTCCAGTTCCATCCAAGTTGAAGGAAATGGTGGGTATTTTTTTTTGTATGGCTAAGTAATATTCCATTGTATACATAAACCACATCTTCTTTATCCATTCATCTTTCATTGGACAAGGCTCCTTCCACAGTTTGGCTATTGTGGACACTTTGCTATAAACATCGGGTGCAGGTGTCCCGGCGTTTCATGCATCTGTATCTTTGGGGTAAACTCAGCAGTGCAATTGCTGGGTCGTAGGGCATCTATTTTTAACTCTTTGGGAACCTCCACACAGTTTTCCAGAGTGGCTGCACCAGTTCACATTCCCACCAACAGTGCATGAGGGTTCCCTTTCTCCCATCCTCTCCAACATTTGTTGTTTCCTACTGTGTTAATTTTCCCCATTCTCACTGGTGTGAGGTGGTATCTCATTGTTTGATTTGGATTTCCCTGACAAGTGATGCAGAGCATTTTCTCATGCTTTGGCCATGTCTATGTCTTCCTCTGTGAGATTTCTGTTCATGTCTTTTGCCCATTTATTGGATTGTTTGTTTCTTGGTGTTGATTTATAAGTTCTTATAGATCTTGGAAACTAGCCCTTTATCTGATATGTCATTTGCAAATATCTTCTCCCATTCTGTAGGTTGTCTTTGATGTGTTGACTGTATCCTTTGCTGTGCAAAAGCCTTATCTTGAGAGTCCCAATAGTTCATTTTTGCTTTTGTTTCTTTGCCTTCGTGGATGTATCTTGCAAGAAGTTACTGGGCTTCAAAAAGGGTGTTGCCTGTGTTCTCTCTAGGATTTTGATGGAATCTTGTCTCACATTTAGATCTTTCATCCATTTTGAGTTTATCTTTGTGTATGGTGAAGAGAGTGGTCTAGTTTCATTCTTCTGCATGTGGATGTCCAATTTTCCCAGCACATTTATTGAAGGACTGTCTTTCTTCCAATGGATAGTCTTTCCTCCTTTATCGAATATTAGTTGAACATAAAGTTGGGGTCCAATTCTGGATTCTCTATTCTGTTCCGTTGATCTATGTGTCTGTATTTGCCAGTACCACATGGTCTTGATGACCACAACTTGGGAGTACAACCTGAAATCTGGCATTGTGATGCCCCCAGATATGGTTTTCTTTTTTAAAATTCCCCTGGCTATTCGGGGTCTTTTCTGATTCCACACAAATCTTAAAATAATTTGTTATAACTCTCTGAAGAAAGTCCATGGTATTTTGATAGGGATTGCATTAAACGTGTAAATTGCCCTGGGTAACATTGGCATTTTCACAATATTAATTCTGCCAATCCATGTGCATGGAATATTTTTCCATCTCTTTGTGTCTTCCTCAATTTCTTTCAGAAGTGTTCTATAGTTTTTAGGGTAGATCCTTTACCTCTTTGGTTAGGTTTATTCCTAGGTATCTTATGCTTTTGGGTGCAATTGTAAATGGGATTGAATCCCTAATTCTCTTTCTTCAGTCTCATTGTTAGTGTAGAGAAATGCCACTGACTTCTGGGCATTGATTTTGTATCCTGCCACGCTACCAAATTGCTGTATGACTTCTAGCAATCTTGGGGTGGAGGTTTTTGGGTTTTCTATGTAGAGTATCATGTCATCGGCGAAGAGGGAGAGTTTGACTTCTTCTTGGCCAATTTGAATGCCTTTAATGTCTTTTTGTTGTCTGATTGCTGAGGCTAGGACTTCCAGTACTATGTTGAATAGCAGTGGTGAGAGTGGACATCCCTGTCTTGTTCCTGATCTTAGGGGAAAGTGCTTCCCCCTTGAGAATGATATTTGCTGTGGGCTTTTCAAAGATGACTTTTAAGATGTTGAGGAATGTTCCCTCTATCCCTATGCTCTGAAGAGTTTTGATAAGGAATGGATGCTGTATTTTGTCAAATGCTCTCTCTGCATCTAATGAGAGGATCATATGGTTCTTGGTTTTTCTCTTGCTGATATGATGAATCACATTGATTGTTTTACGAGTGTTGAACCAGTCTTGCATCCCGGGGATAAATCCTACTTGGTCATGGTGAATAGTTTTCTTAATGCATTGTTGGATCCTATTGGCTAGTATCTTCTTGAGAATTTTTGCATCCATGTTCATCAGAGATATTGGTCTATAATTCTCCTTTTTGGTGGGGTCTTTGTCTGGTTTTGGAATTAAGGTGATGCTGGCCTCATAGAACGAAGTTGGAAGTACTCCATCTCTTTATATCTTTCCAAACAGCTGTAGTAGAATAGGTATGCGTTCTTCTTGAAATGTTTGATTGAATTCCCTTGGGAAGCCATCTGGCCCTGGACTTTTGTGTCTTGGGAGGTTTTTGATGACTGCTTCAATTTCCTCCTTTGTTATTGGCCTGTTCAGGTTTTCTATTTCTTCCTGTTCCAGTTTTGGTAGTTTGTGGCTCTCCAGAAATGCTTCCATTTCTTCTAGATTGCCTAATTTATTGGTGTATAGCTGTTCATAATATGTTTTTAAATTCGTTTGTATTTCCTTGGTGTTGGTAGTCATCTCTCCTTTCTCATTCATGATTTTATTAATTTGAATCTCCTCTCTCTTCTTTTTAATAAGGCTGGCTAATGGTTTATCTATCTTATTAATTCTTTCAAAGAACCAACTTCTGATTTGTTGATCTGTTCCACAGTTCTTCTGGTCTCAATTTCATTGAGTTCCGCTCGAATCTTTTTTAACTCCCTTCTTCTCCTGGGTGTAGGATCTATTTGCTGTTTTTTCTCTAGCTCCTTTAGGTGTAAGGTTAGCTTTTGTATTTGAGTTCTTTCCAGTTTTTGAATGGATGCTTCTTTTGCGATATATTTCTCCCTAAGGAAGACTTTTGCTGTATCCCAAAGATTTTGAATGGTTGTATCTTCATTCTCATTAGTTTCCATGAATTTTTTTTAATTCTTCCATAATTTCCTGGTTGACCTTTTCATCTTTTAGCAGGATGGTCCTTAACCTCCACGTGTTTGAAGTCCTTCCAAACTTCTTGTTGTGATTTAGTTCTAATTTCAAGGCATTATGGTCTGAGAATATGCAGGGGACAATCCCAATCTTTTGCTATAGGTTCAAACCTGATTTGTGACCCAGTATGCAGTCTATTCAGGAGAAAGTTCCATGTGCACTTGAGAAGAATGTGTATTCAGTTGAGTTTGGATGTAAAGTTCTGTAGATATCTGTGAAATCCATCTGGTCCAGTGTATCATTTAAAGCTCTGTTTCTTTGGAGATGTTGTGTTTAGAAGACCTATCGAGTGTAGAAAGCACTAGATTGAAGTCACCAAGTATAAGTGTATTATTATCTAAGTATGTCTTAACTTGGTTATTAATTGATTGATATATTTTGCAGCTCCCATATTCGGAGCACATATATTGATGACTATTAAGTCCTCTTGTTGGATAGATCCTTTAGGTATAATATAGTGTCCCTCTTCATCTCTCACTACAGTCTTCGGGATAAATTTTATTTATCTGATATAAGCATGGCTGCACCTGGTTTCTTTTGAGGGCCATTTGAATGGTAAATGGTTCTCCAACCTTTTATTTTCAGGCTCTAGGTGTCCTTCTGTCTAAAATGAGTCTCTTGTAGACAGCAAATAGACGGGTCCTGCTTTTTTATCCAGTCTGACACCCTGCTCCTTTTGAGGGGGTCATTAAGTCCATTCACTTTCAGAGTTACTATTGAAAGATATGAGTTTAGTGTCATCATGATATCTATTCAGTCCTTGTTTTTGTGGATTGTTCCACTGGACTTCTTCTTAAAGGGGAATTTTAAGAGTCCCCCTTAAAATTTCTTGCAGAGCTGGTTTGGAGGTCACATTCTTTCAGTTCCTGCCTGTCTTGGAAGCTCATTATCTCTCCTTCCATTTTGAATGAGATCCTTGTTGGATAAAGTATTCTTGGTTGCATGTTCTTCTCATTTAGGACCCTGAATATATTCTGCCAGCCCCTTCTGGCCTTCCAGGTCTCTGTGCAGAAGTCTGCTGTTACCATAATTCTCCTCCCCATAAAAGTCAGGGATTTCTTGTCTCTTGCTGCTTTAAGGATCTTTCTTTATCTTTGGAATATGCAAGCTTAACTGTTAAATGTAGATGTGTTGAACGGTTTTATTGATATTGGGGGGGGGGATCTCTGTATTTCCTGGATCTGAATGCCTGTTTCCCTTCCCAAATTAGGAAAGTTTTCACCTATGATTTGTTCAAATATATATTCTTGACCTCTGTCCCTTTCGGCGCCCTAGGGAATCCCAATTAAACGTAGGTTTTCTTCCTCAGGCTGTCTTTTATTTTACTTAATCTATCCTCATGGTCTTTTAATTGTCTCTTTTTTCCTCAGTTTCCCTCTTTGCCATCAACTTGTCTTCTATGTCAATCACTTGTTCTTCCACCTCGTTAACCCTCATCTTTAGGACTTGTAGTTTGGATTGCATCTCATTCAATTGATTTTTTATTTCTGCCTGATTAGACCTAAATTCTAGATCAGTCATGATGTCTCCTGAGTCCTTTATGTTTTTTTCTAGAGCAACCAGTAGCTTTATAATCGTTCTTCTGAATTGGCTTTCTGACATTGAATTGTAATCCAAATTTTGTAACTCTATGGGAGAGAGGACTGTTTCTGGTTCTGTCTTTCTTTTTTTTATAAAGATTGTATTTATTTATTTATTCATAGAGACACAGAGAGAAATGAGAGGCAGAGACACAGGCAGAGGTAGAAGCAGGCTCCATGCAGAGAGCCCGACATGGGACTCGATCCAGGGGCCTGATGTGGGACTCGATCCAGGGTCTCCAGGATCATGCCCTGGGCTGCAGGCGGCACTAAACCACTGCACCACTGGGGCTGCCCCTGGTACTTTCTTATGGTGAGTTTTTCCTTCTAGTCATTTTTCTCAGTGCAGAGTGGCTAAAAACAAGTTGTATTGTGAAAAGGAGAAAAAGGAAGAAGAGAAAGAAGGAAAGAAAAGGAGAAAGAAAAATGAAAAAAGAATAAAAGAAAAAAACAGGGGGTGAGCAAACAGAAATAAAAAAAAAAACAAAAAAAAGGGGAGGGAGTATCCTCTTATTCTGTATACTGTAATTCCTTCACTTTCCCCTGGAACTTGTTGGTGCTGCTTGGTCAATAATTTGTTTTTCCCCTCTCTGTCTAGCTGGTCTTCTGGGGGAGGGGCCTGCTGTGCTGATTTTAAGGTGTTAGCACTTGGGGGAGCTGCTCAGCCCCCTGCCTGGTGCAGGGCTTAGTGAAAGATGTTTAAGCTGTTTATCCAGTGAGGCCACTGTGAGGCTCAGTGGGGTTGTTTATCCTGTGGGGGCCCAGGAGGAACAACAGTGGCAGCAGCCAGCTCTGGAGCCCTGCATTCAGCTCCTGCAATAACTATGGAGCTCTCAGTCTACAGGGACCTGGATGCTCCGGGGATGGGGCCGCTGATCTGCTCAGCTTGGGGCAGGAGTGTCCCTGCTGTTCTGTGCCCTCCTTGCTTCTGCCTGTCCCAAAGGGAGCACCAGATCCTGGGCTGTGCCTTACTGTAGTCTTCCAGCTGTTCTCTCTTTAAATCTCAGGCCAAATTCGTAGATTTTCAGGATGGTTTGAAAGTTATCTAGGTAGATTGGTAGGGACTGGAGATTTTGTGTTCCTATTCTTCTGGCATCTTGCTGACAGCCTTGTCTCTCATTATTTTGGTTTCCTATTTTCCCATTCTATTTACACAAATATGTTATTTTATCATATTTTTATTTTACTTTTTAAAAATTTGAATTCATTTTGCCAGCATATAATAAACCATTAGTTTCAGATGTAGTGATCAATAATTTACCATTTGTGGGTAAATCCCAGTGCTCATCACAAAACGTGCCATTCTTAATGCCCCCCTCTCACCTCCCCTCTAGCGACCCTCAGTTTATTTCACAGAGTTAAGTGTCTTTCATGGGTTTTCTGTCTCCCTCTCATAACTTCCCATTCAATTTTCCCTCCTTTCCCCCGTAATTGTGTGCAATGTTTCTTATATTTCACATATGAATCAAACCATATGATAATTGTCTTTCACTGACTGAGTTATTTCACTCACGGACTAATAGCCTCTAGTTCCATCCGTGTCGATAGAAGTGGTAAAAATTCATCCTTTCTAAAGGCTGAGTAATATCCCATTGGATCTATAGACCATATCTTCTTTATCCATTCATCTGTCGATGGATATCTGAGCTCCTTCCACATTTTGACCATTGTGGGCATTGCTGCTGTGAACACTGGTGTTCGGGTGCCCCTTCTTTTCACTACCTCTGTATCTTGGTGGTAAATACCCAGTAGTGCAACTGCTGGGTCATAGGGTATCTCTGCTTTTTTTTTAATATTTTATTTATTTATGACAGATACAGAGAGAGAGAGAGGCGGAGACACAGGCAGAGGGAGAAGCAGGCTCCATGCAACCGGGAGCCCGATGTGGGATTCGATCCCGGGTCTACAGGATCATCCCTGGGCCAAAGGCAGGCGCCAAACCGCTGCGCCACCCAGGGATCCCGGTATCTCTGCTTTTAAGTTCTTGAGGATCCTGCTCCCTTTTCCAGAGTGCCTGCATGACTTTGCATTCCCACCAACAGTGCAAGAGGGTTCCCCTTTCTCCAAATCCTGGTCAACGTTTGTAGTTTCCTGTCTTGTTCATTTTAGCCACTCTGACACATGTGAGGTGGTATCTCATTGTGGGTTTGTTTTGATTTGTATTTTCCTGATAATGAATGATTTGGAGCATTATTTCTTTTGTTTGTTGGCCACGTGTAGGTCTTCTTTGGAGAAATGTCTGGTCATGTCTCTGCCCATTTCTTCACTTGATTACTTGTTTTCGGCGTTGAGTTCTTGATATAGATCTTTGATACTAACCTTTTATCTATTCTGTCATTTTCAAATGCCTTCTCCCATTTTGTAGGTTGTTTCTTAGTTTTATGGACTGCTACCTTTGCTTTTTATCTTAATGATGTCCCAATACTTCAGTTTTGCTTTTGTTTCCCTTGCTTTTATAGACATGTCTTGCATAAGTTGCTATGGCCAAGGTCAAAGAGGTTGTTGCCTGTGGTTTCCTGTAGGATTGTGATGGATTGCTATTTCACCTTTAGGTCTTTCATCCATTTTGAGTTTATCTTTGTGTGTGGTGTAAGAGAATGGTCCAGTTGCTTCTTCTGCATGTGGCTCTCCAATTTGTTGAAGAGACTGTACTTTTTCCAGCGGATATTCTTTTCTGCTTTGTCAAAGATTACTTGACCATAGAGTTGAGGGTCCATTTCTGGGTTCTCTATTCTGTTCCTTGAACAATGTGTCTGTTTCAGTACCAGTACGATAACATTTTGATGATGACAGCTTTGTCTATAACATGCAGAAAAAGCCTTAGACAAAATACAGCCTGAAGTCCAGAGATTGTGATATAACCAACTTTTGATTTCTTTTTCAACATTCCATGGCTAATTGGGGTCTTTTCCGGTTCCATCCAAATCTTAGAAATATTCGTTTCTGCTCTGTGGAAAAAGTCTATGGTATTTTGATAGGAACTACTTCAAAAGTGAACATGGCCCTGGGTAGCATGGACATTTTCACAATATTGATTGTTCAAATACATGAACATGGAATGTTAATGCATCTGTTTGCTCTTCCACAATTTCTTTCATAGGTGTTTTGTAGTTTTTAGTTACAGATCCTTTACTTCTTTCATTATGTTTATTCCTAGGTATTTTATGATTTCTGGTGCAATTTTAAGTAGGATCAACCCTTAAATTCTCTTTCTTCTCTATCATATTTAGTGTCTATAAATACAACTGATTTCTGTTCATTGATTTTTTTATCCTGCCACATTGCTGATTTACTGTATGTCCTAGCAAATTTGGAAACTCTTGTGTTTTCCACATAATATGTCATGTCATCTGAGACAAGTGGGATTTTGACTTCTTCTTTGCCAGTTTGAATGGCTTTTATTTCTTTTTATTTTCTGATTGATGAGGCTAGTGATTCTATTACTCTGTTGAAGAATGGTGGTGAGAGTGGGCATTCTTGTTGTGTTCCTCACCTTAGCGGAAAGGCTGTCAGTTTTTCCCATTGTGAATGATATTACCATGGGTTTCGTAGATGGCTTTTATGCTGTTAGGTCTATTCCCCCAATCACTACCCTGTGGAGAGTTTTAATCAAGAAAAGGATGCTGCATTTTGTCTAAAGTTTTTTTCTCCATCAATTGAGAAGATCATAAGAGTCAGGCCTTTTCCTTTATTAATATGATCTATCACCCTGATTGACTTACAAATGTAGAACCACCCTTGCAGTCCAGGGTTCAATCCCACATGGTCATGGTGAATAATCCTTTTGATGTACTGTTGGATTCCCTTAGTTAGTATATTGGTGATAATTTTGGCATCCATGTTCATCAGGTATATTGGTCTGTAGTTCTCCTGTTTGGTGGGATCTTTGTCTTTGGGATCAAGGTAATGCTGACTTCATAGAATGAGTTTAGAAGTTTTCCTTGCATTTCCTTGCTCTATTTGAAAGAGCTTCAATAGCTTAAGTATTATTTCTTATTCAAACGTTTGGTTGAATTCTCTGGGAGGCATTCAGCCCTGGACTATTGGTTTCTGGGAAGATATTGATGACTGCTTCAATTACTTTACTAGTTATGGATCTGTTCAGGTTTTCAATTTCTTCCTGTATCCATTCTCATAGTTTATAAACTTCCAGAAAAGCATCCATTTTTTTCCAGATTGCCTAATTTGGGGGCAATTAATTGCTCACAAGATTCTTTATAATTGTTTGCATTTATTTGGAGTTGGTTGTGATCCACCTCTTTCATTTATAATTTTATTTGTTTGGATTCTTTATCTTTTCCTTGATAAGTCCTACGAGATTTTTCTCAATCTCATGAATTATTCCTATGCAGAGGCCAGCTTGCCCTAGTGCTGAGATATGCTGTTAGTCCAGGGGTCCAATGGCACATAGTGATCCAGGGGCCTGATTCACCTAGCCATTTCTGGGATGTGTAAACCCAAGTCCAAATCACAAGGGGAGCCCACTTACCAGGGACCTAAGTGAGTACAGCTGAGCTGTGATGTTGGTCTCCAGGTCCAAGGCATATGCTGATCCCACTGTGCAGGTGCCTCCTTTCCCAATGATGATCTGGGATGCAGGGATCATGATTTGGAGACACTCAGCAAACCCAGTGTTCCCATGGCCCCCTTGCCTTATACTTCACTCAGCTAGAGAGCTGGTGCTATGAGATTTTGTTGTCCATCCGTGTCTGGGTGACTCAGATGCCCGGGAGCTTGTGGGTTCAGAGGGTTCCCAGTCTGAGTGCTCCTGGTAGGTGCCCTGTTCTGTGGACTGAATTTCTCAGTGTCCTGCTGTGTTCATGGGTTTGTGGTCTGTGGCTCCTGGTCAGCCAGGGATCTGGAGGATCCATTTGACCACTACTGAGCTGGGGCATGGAGCTCGTGGTCTGAGGGCCTGTTTCCAATGTCCCCCACCATTTCCAGTGATGTGGTGACACCTTCTCCCAGGACTTACTTGTTTCTTAAAATCCCCTCTCTGCCAGGTGCTTGAGGCACTACAGACATTGTACACATGGGGTGGAGTGGAGGTTTAGGGCATTAATGTTCCCTGTGCTGAGCTGGGTTGGAGAGATCCAGAGAAGCAGTGAGTGCCATGGGTTCCCTCAGGATGGGGGCTCACAGATTTCCTCTGTTGAGCCCAGTGTTGACCCCAGAGGTGTGGGAGAGGCTTGTCCCCTCTGCCTGAGTATCCATGGTATCGATTCCCAGTGTCCCACTCCCACAGGCCACATGGGAATATGTCCATGAACAGCCAGGCCAACCTCACAGTTGCACATGGAACCAGGAGTCGCCTGCTGTGGGTTTGTGGACTCTCAGGAACACAGAGGGGGATGAAGAGATATTCAGGGGGAGCCCAAAGAGTTGACGAGAGGCCTGGGTCAGAAGGGGTGCAAAAAGGGCTTGCCATGAGCAGGAGCAGAAAACAGGGCAGAGAACCTGAGGGAGAGAAGGGAGATCTGTGGCTGAAGTGCCTTCTCTGTCATCACAGGGGCCTGTGGGGTTGCCATGCTTTTATCAACCCAGGTGCATCAGAATGCCTTTCTGTGATGTCACGCCAGCCATGCCGTGACCCATCATGCAGGCTCTTGGGTTGGCCTGTTTCAGGTGGCCAATCACCATGCAGCTCAGGTGGCCAATGTCAGATGACTTTCTCATTGACCCTCCTGATATCGTTGCCTAGAAACCATGCTTAAACAGAAAAGAGAGTAGGAGGGGGCAAGATGATGGAAGACCAGGGTACCCAAGTCAAATGTCCCCACCCAATTACCTGGATAACTTTCAAATCATCCTGAAAACCTAGGAATTCGGCCTGAGACTTATAGAGAGAACAGCAGGAATGCTACAGTCAGAGAAGAGTTCACGCTTCTATCAAGTACAACTTGTTTTTGGCCACTCTGCACTGAGCAAAATGACTAGAAGGAAAACCTCTCCTCAAAAGAAAGAATCAGAAACAGTCCTCTCTCCCATAGTGTTACAAAATTTGGGTTACATTTCAATGTCAGAAAGCCAATTCAGAAGCACTATTATAAAGCTACTGGTGGCTCTCGAAAAAAGCATGAAGGATTCAAGAGACTTCATGACTGGAGAATTTAGATCTAATCAAGCCAAAATTAAAAATCAATTAAATGAGATGCAATCCAAACCAGATGAGGGTTAACAGGGTAGAAGAACGAATGAGTGACATATAAGACCTGTTGATGGCAAGGAGGGAAACTGATAAATAAAGAGAAAAATGACTAAAAGATCATGAGGATACATTAGTGGAAATAAATGACAGCCTCAGAAGGAAAATCTACGTTTACCTGGGCTCCCGAGTGTGCCAAAAGGGCAGTGGTCCAGAAGATGTATTTGAACAAATCATAGCTGAAAACTTCCCTAATTTGGAGAGGGAAACAGGCACTTAGATCCAGGAAATAGAGAGATCCCCCCCTAAAATAAATAAAAACCGCCCAACACCTTGACATTTAATAGTGAAACTTGCAAATTCCCCACATAATCAGAAGATCCTTAAAGCAGCAAGAGACAAGAAATCTCTAAATTTTGTGGGGAGAAGTATTAGCATGACAGCAGACTTCTCCACAGAGACCTGGCAGGCCAGAAAGGCTGGCAGGATATAGTCATGGTCTTAAATAAGAAGAACATGCAGCCAAGAATAATGTATCTAGCAAGGCTCTCATTCAGAATAGAAGGAGAGATAAAGAGCTTCCAAGATAGGCAGAAACTGAAAGAATATGTGACCACAAGCCAGCTCTGGTAGAAATACTGAGAGGAATTCTGTAATAGAGGAAGTTGAAGGGAACAATCCACAAAAACAGAGATTGAATAGGTTTTTCTAAGCAAAACATCTCCAAAGAAACAAGAGCTTTAAATGTTACACTGGACCACATGGATTTCACAGATATTTACAGAACTTTCCATCCAAACACCATTGAATCCACATTCTTCTCAAATGCACATGGAACTTTCTCCAGATTAGACAACATACTGGATCACAAATCTGGTATAAACCAACACCCAAAGATTGGTATCTCCCCTGCATATTTTCAGATCATAATGCTTTGAAATTAGAACTAAATCACAAGAAGAAGTTTGGAAGGATTTCAAACACGTGGAGGTTAAGGACCATCCTGCTAAAAGATGAAAGGGTCAACCAGGAAATTAAGTAAGAATTGAAAGGATTCATGGAAACTAATGAGAATGAAATACAAACATTCAAAATCCTTGGGATACAGCAAAAGCAGTCTTCAGGGGGAAATACATCGCAATACGCCGGGACACTGCACCCTGATGTTTATAGCAGCAATGTCCACAATAGCTAAGCTGTGGAAGGAGCCTCGGTGTCCATCGAAAGATGAATGAATAAAGAAGACGTGGTTTATGTATGCAATGGAATATCACTCAGCCATTAGAAATGACAAATACCCACCATTTCCTTTGATGTGGATGGAACTGGAGGGTATTATGCTGAGTGAAGTAAGTCAATCAGAGAAGGACAAACATTATATTTCTCGTTCATTTGGGGAATACAAATAATAATGAAAGGAATAGAAGGGAAAGGAGAAGAAATGGGTAGGAAACATCAGAAAGGGAGACAGAACATAAAGACTCCTAAATCTGGGAAACGAACTAGGAGTGGTGGAAGGGGAGGAGGGCAGGGTGACGGGCACTGAGGGGGGGCACTTGACAGGATGAGCACTGGGTGTTATTCTGTATGTTGGCAAATTGAACACAATAAAAAATAAATTTATTATTCAAAAAAACCCCACAAAATCTTTGGGATACAGCAAAAGCAGTCCTGAGGGGGAAATACATTGCAATACAGGCATGCATCCATGCGAGTCTTGGAAAGAACTCAAATACAAAAGTGAAGCTTGCACCTGAAGGCCCTGGAGAAAAAAAAAAAAAGCAAATAGACCCTACACCCAGAAGAAGAGAGTTAATAAAGTTTCCGTCAGAGCTCAATGAAATAGAGCCCGGAAGAAATGTGGAAGAGATGAACAATGCCAGGAATTGGTCTTTGAAAGATTTTATAAGGACACCGAGGCTCCTTCCACAGTTTGGCTTTTGTGGACATTGCATCTATAAACATCAGTGTGCAGGTGTCTGAGCATTACATTGCATCTGTATCTTTGGGGTAAATCACCAGCAGTGCAGCTGCTGGGTCATAGCAGAGATCTATTTTTCACTCTTTGGGGAACCTCCACACAGTTTTCCGAGTGGCTGCACCAGTTCACATTCCCACCAACAGTGCAGGAGGGTTCCCCTTTCTCCTAATCCTCTCTAACATTTGTGGTTTCCTGCTTTGTTAATTTTCCCCATTCTAACTGGTGTGAATGGTTTCTCATTGTGGTTTTGATGTGTATTTCCCTGATGGCAAGTGATGTGGAGCATCCTCATGTGCTTGTTGGCCATGTCTATGTCTTCCTCTGTGAGATTTCTCTTCATGTCTTTTGCCCATTTCAGGATTGGATTGTTTATTTCTTTCGTTTGAGTTTAATAAGTTCTTTATAAAACTTGGAAACTAGCCCTTTATCTTCGACAAATACCCACCATTTACTTCGACATGGATGGAACTGGAGGGTAGTATGCAGAGTGAAATAAGTCAATCAGAGAAGGACAAACATTGTATGGTCTGATTCATTTGGGGAATGTAAAAAAATAGTGAAAGGGAATAAAGGGGAAAGGAGAACAAATGAGTGGGAAATATCAGAAAGGGAGACAGAACATAAGAAATCCTAACTCTGGGAAATGAACTAGGGGTGGTGGAAGGGGAAGTGGGTGGGATGTGAGGGCGACTGGGTGACAGGCACTGAGGGGGGCACTTGATGGGATGAGCACTGGGTGTTATTCTATATGTTGGCAAATTGAACACCAATAAAAAAAATTAATTATTTAATAAATAAATAAATAAAACTTCAAAGGTAAAAAAAAGAAAGAATTAATAAGATTGATAAATCATTCGCCAGCCTTATTAAAAGGTAGAGGGAAAGCAGTCAATTTATTAAAAACATGAAGGAGAAAGGAGAGATCACCAGCAACATCAAAAATTACAAACGGCTTAAAAACTTATTATGAGCATATATATGCCAATAAATTAGGCAGTTTACAAGAAATGGACACATTTCTGGAAAACTGCAAACTACCAAAACTGGAACAGGAAGAAATAGAAAAGCTGAACAAGTTGCTTACCAGGAAGGAAATTGAAGCAGTCCTCAAAACCTTGGAAGGCACAAAAACCAGGGCCAGAGGGCTTCCCAGGGACATTCTATCAAACGTTTCAAGAAGAAACCATACTGATTCTCCTAAAGATGTTCCGAAAGATAATAAGAGATGGAGCACTTCCAAACTCGTTCTATGAGGTCAACATCACTTTAATTTCAAAACCAGACGAGACCCCACCAAAATGGAGAATTACAGACCAATATTCATGATGAACACGGATGCAAAAATTCTCAACAAGATACTAGCCAGGAGGATCGAACGATACATTAAGAAGATTACTCACCATGACCAAGTGGGATTTATCCCCGGGATTCAAGGCTGGTTCAACACTCATAAAACAAACAATTTAATTGATTATCAGCAAGAGAAAAAAATGAGAACCATCGGACCGTCTCAATAGATGCAGAGAACGCATTTGACAAGATACAGCATCCATTGCTGACCAAAACTCTTGAGAGTGTAGGGATAGAGGGAACATTCCTCAGCATCTTAAAAGCCATCTACGAAAAGCCCACAGGCAATATTCTCAATGGGGAAACACTGAGAGCCTTTCCCCTAGGATCAGGAACAAGACATGGATGACCAGTCTCACCACTGTTATGCAACAGTACTAGAAGTCCTAGCCTGAGCAATCAGGCAACAAAAAGAAATGAAGGGCATTCAAATTGACAAAAAACAAGTCAAACTCTCCCTCTTGGTAGATGACATCATACTGTACCTAGAAAACCCAGGAGACTCCACCCCAAGATTGTAAGAACTCATACAGCCATTTGGCAGTGTGGCAGGATAAAAAAAATCAATTCCCAGAAGTCAGTGGCATTTCTATACACTAACAGTGAGACTGAAGAAAATAAATTAAGGAGTCAATCCCATTTACAGTTGCACCCAGAAGCATGAGATAGATAGGAATAAACCTAACCAAAGAGGTAAAGGATCTATACCTTAAAAACTACAGGACACTTCTGAAAGAAATTGAGGAAGACCCCAAGAGATGGAAAAATATTCCATGCTCATGGATTGGAAGAATTAATATTGTGAAAATGTCAATGCTACCCAGGCAATTTACACATTTAATGCAATCCCTATCAAAATACCTTGGACTTTCTTCAGAGAGTTGGCACAATCACTTACGATTTGTGTGGAATCACAAAACATCCCGAATATCAAGGGAATATTAAAAATGAAAAACAGAGCCGGGGGCATCACAATACCAGATGTCACCTTTTACTACAAAGCGGTCGTCATCAAGACAGTGTGGTACCGGCACAAAAGTAGACACATAGATCAATGGAGCAGAATAAAGAATCCAGAAATGGACCCTCAACTCTATGGTCAACTGATATTTGACAAAGCAGTAAAGACTATCCACTGGAAAAAAGACAGTGTGTTCAAAAGTGGTGATGGGAAAATTGCACAAAATGCAGAAGAAGGAAACTAGACCATTGTCTTACACCATGCCCAAAGATAAACTCAAAATGGATGAAAGATCTAAATGTGAGACTAGAATCCATCACAATCCTAGAGGAAAGATAGGAAACACCATTTTTGACCTTGGCCACAGCAGCTTCTTGCAAGATACATCTGGAAAGGCAAGGGTAACAAAAGAAAAAAGGAACTAATTCCCAATAGTTCAAGATAAAAAGCTCCTGCACATCAAAAGAAACTGTCAACAAAACTAAAATACAAACTACAGAATGGGAGAATATATTTGCAAATAACGTATCAAATAAAGGGCTAGTATCCAAGATCTCTAAAGAACTTATTAAACTCTAGAGCAAAGAAACAAACAGTCCAATCATGAAATGGTCAAAAGACATGAACAGAAATTTCACAGAGGGAGACATAGACATGCCCAACAAGCACATGATAAAATGCTCTGCTTCACTTGCCATCAGGGATATACACATCAAAACCACCATGAAATACCACCTCACCCCAGGGAAAATGGTGAAAAATAATAAGACAGGAAAAAACAAATGTTGGAGAGGATGTGGAGAAAGGTGAACCCTCTTGCACTGTTGGAGGAAATGTGAACTGGTGCAGCCACTCTGGAAAACTTTGTGGAGGATTGTCAAAGAAAGTTAAAAATAGAACTGCCCTATGAACAAGCAATTGAACTTCTGGGGATTTACACCAAAGATACAGATGCAGAGAAACACCTGAACACCTGCCCTCCAATGTTTATAGCAGCAATGTCCACAATAGCCAAACTGTGGAAGGAGCCTCTGTGTCCATCGAAAGATGAATGGATAAAGAAGCTGTGGTCTAGGTATACAATGGAATATTACTCTGCCTTTAGAAACGACAAATACCCAACTTTGGTTTCCTTTTTTTTAAGATTTTATTTTATTTACTCATGAGAGATACAGAGCAAGAGAGAGAGCAGAGACACAGGCAGAAGGAGAAGCAGGTTCCATGCAGGGAGCCCAAATTGGACTCGATCCCGGGTCTTCAAGATCACGCCATGGGCTGCAGGCGGCGCTAAACCCATGCGCCACCGGGCCTGCCCCCACCTTTGGTTTTGACATGGATGGAACTGGAGGGTGTTATGTTGAGTGAAATAAGTCAATCAGAGAAGGACAAACATTATATGGTCTCCTTCATTTTAGGAATATAAAACATAATGAAAGGGCATAAAGGGGAACATAGAAATTATGAGTGGGAAATACCAGAAAGGGAGTCAGAACATGAGAGACTCCTAACTCTGGGAAATGAACTAGGGGTGGTAAAAAGGGAGGTGGGGGGGTGGGGGGAGGAACAGGGAGACAGGCACTTAGGGGACACATGATGGGATGACCACTGGATGTTATTCTATATGTTGGCAAATTGAACACCAATAAAAGTAAATTTAAAAAAATTTTAAAAAAGAAGATTCAGCTGTAGTGCCAGCTATGTGGCAATTCCTTGCAGGCTATGAGAAGGTTCTCCATAGGGCTATATATGTTCCAAATCTGCTCCTAATATATGATGCTGTTTCTCCCATAGTGCGCATTCACAGCTGCAGAAGTCAAGGCCTGGAACTGGGAGTGGTACTACTCACTACAACGCTTCATGATCTATTTGCAAAATGTTGACTCTCTGTTCCCACGATTTTATATTCTGCTGGCCTAGAGGTCTCAGTTACAAAGAGAGACACAAAAACAATCCCACTGATCTGGAAATTGAAACTGCTGCCTGGCCACTTTGAGCTCTTCATGCCTCTGAATCAACAGGCAAGGAAGGAAGTTACTATGCTGGCTGGGGGATTAATCCCAAATACCTGGGAGAAATTGGATGAGCTCCACAATGGAGGTTAAGAAGAGCATGTGTGAAAATCAGAGGATCACTTAAGACATCTTTTAATATTACCTTCATGTTTTCATTTTCATTTCCTTCCATGTATTTTTAAGTTAATACTTTAATTTCCTGGTTAACCCATGCATTATTAGCAGGAGGATATTCTTTAACCCCCATGTATTTGTAGTATTTCCAATTTTTTTTTTTTTTTTTTTTTTGTGGATGACCTTAAGTTTCATACCATTGTCGTTGGAAAATATGCATGGTATAATCTTAATCTTTTTGTACTTGTTAAGGGCTGATTTTTGACGGGGTATGTGGTCTATTCTGGAGAATGTTCGATATGCACTCAAAAAGACTGTCTTCTGCTGTTTTAAGAAGAAATGTTCTGAATATATTTGTTAAGTTAAAAAAGAAAAAAGAAAGAAGAGAAATGACAAATACCGTCCATTTCCTTCTATGTGGATTGAACTGGAGGGTATTATGCTGAGGGAAATAAGTCAATCGGAGAACGGCAATCATTACATGGTCTCATTCATTTAGAGAATATAAAAAATAGTGAACAGGAATAAAGGAAAAAGGAGAGAAAATGAGTGGAAATATCAGTTGACGATGACAGACTATGAAAGACGCCTAACTTTGGGAAAGGATCAAGGTGTAGTGGAATGGGAGGTACTTTGGGGGTTGCAGTGACTGGATGACCGGCGCTGAGGGGGGCACTTGACCGGATGAGCTCTGGGTGATACGTTATATGCTTGCTATGTGCAGGGATTTACACATCAAAACCACAATGACATACATCTTCACCCCAGTGAGAAAGGTGAAAATTAACAAGACAGGAAACAAATGTTGCAGAGGATGTGGAGAAAGGGGAACCCTCTTGCACTGTTGGACGGAATGTGAACTAGTGCAGCCACTCTGGAAAACTGTGTGGAGGTTTATCAAAGAATGTTAAAAATGGAACTGCCCCGTGACCCAGCAATTGCACTGCTGGGAATTTTAAAATTTATTTTCTACTGGTATTCAATTTGCCAACATAGAATAACACCCAGTGCTCATCCCATCAAATGCCCCCCAAGTGCCCGTCCCCCAGTTACCACCCCCCACCACCTCCCATTGCCCACCCCTAGTTCGTTTCCCAGAGTTAGGAGTCTCTCATGTTCTGTCTCAGTTTCTGATATTTCCCACTCATTTTTTCTCCTTTCCCCTTTATTCCCTTTCACTATTTTTTCTATACCTCAAATGGAGGAGACCATATAACGTAGGTCGTTCTCTGACTGCCTTATTCACTCGGAATAACACCCTCCAGTTCCATCCACATCAAAGGAAATGGTAGGCATTTGTCATTTTTTTTTTAATTTATTTATGATAGTCACAGAGGGAGAGAGAGAGAGAGAGAGAGGCAGAGACATAGGCAGAGGGAGAAGCAGGCTCCATGCACCGGGAGCCTGATGTGGGATTCGATCCCAGGTCTCCAGGATCGCGCCCTGGGCCAAAGGCAGGCGCCAAACTGCTGCGCCACCCAGGGATCCCGGCATTGTCATTTCTAATGACTGAGTAGTATTCCATTGTATACATAAACCATATCTTCTTCATTCATCTCTCGATGGACACCAAGGCTCCTTCCACACCTTAGCTACTGTGGACATTGCTGCTATAAACATTGGGGTGCATGTGTCCTGGCATTTCATTGCATCTGTATTTTGGGGGTAAATCCCAGGCAGTGCAATTGCTGGGTCATAGGGCAGATCTATTTTTAATTCTTTGAGGAACCTCCACACAGATTTCCAGAGTGGCTGCACCAGTTCACATTCCCACCAACAGTGCAGAGGGTTCCCCTTTCTCCCATCCTCTCCAACATTTGTGGCTTCCTGCCTTGTTAATTTTCCCCATTCTCACACATGTGAGGTGGTATCTCATTGTGATTTTGATTTGTATTTCCCTCATGGCCAGATGCGGAGCATTTTCTCATGTGCTTGTTGGCCATGTCTATGTCTTCCTCTGTGAGATTTCTGTTCATGCCTTTTGGCCATTTCCTGTTTGCATTGTTTGTTTCTTTGCTGCTGAGTTTAATAAGTTTTTTATAGATCTTGGATGCTAGCCCTAGAAACAATTTTAAACAAAAAACAGAGTAGGAGGGGGCAAATGGTGGAAGACTAGGGTCCCCAACTCCCCTGTCCCCACCAATTACCTAAATAACTTTCAAATCATCCTGAAAACCTACAAATTCAGCCTGAGATTTAAAGAGAGAACAGCTGGAATGCTACAGTGAGAAGAGTTCACGCTTCTATCTCGGTAGGAAGAGGGGGCAGGGAAGAAAGAAAGAAACAAAAGGCATCCAAGTGGGAGGGGCCCCATGAAGACCTGGGCTAAGGCCAGGGCGAGTGTCCCCAGGACAGGAAAGCCCCGTCCTGGGGAAGCAGGGGTTTCACCAATCTTCCCAGGAGTTGGCGGGGATCCCAGGAGGGGCGGGGATGCCCTCAGCATCCCTTTATCCCGCCCCACCTGGGACTACAACTCAGCTGAAGGTAAGGAGAGACTCCGGGTCTACCACCAGACTCTAATGGCAGGTCTCAAGGCTGCCGCGGCAAGCCTACCAATCTGGCCAAGGTCTATGATGTAGACAGGGTAAGGATGAGAGTCCAGCAGCCTTCTTAGAGGAGTCATAGAGGCTTTTAGGCAGTACACCCCTATGAACCCAGAAGCCCTGGAAACAAAGGCCAATTATCATGGCTTTTGTTAACCAGGCCACTCCGGACATTAAAAAGAAATTGCAAAGTGTAGAGAGACTGGGAGAGAAGAGCTTGCAGGACTTAGTGATAGTAGCAGAATGAGTCTATAATAATAGAGAAAGTCCGGAAGAACAACAAACCAAACTAAGTGACTGGCAGACCCGAAACCTGACCAAGATCCTGCTGGCCACAACCCATGGATGACCCAGGAAAGACGAAGGCACCTCAAGAAGCTGGCTTCAGGGACAGGTAAGGAGGATGGCCCTGGTCCCCATCGGAGCGCCCTAAGCTGAACAAAAACCAATGTGCTTATTGCAAAGAAGAGGGCCACTGGGTGAAAAGCTGCCCTAACAAAAGATCTAAGGCCCCTGCCAAGGTCTTGAAAATGGAGGACCTGGCCGATTAGGGGAGTTGGGGTTTGGCACCCCTCCCCGAGCCCAGGTAACTCTTAAAGTGGAGGGGCAACTGTTTGAATTCCTAGTGGACACTGGGGCACAACATTCGGCTTTATTACAACCCCAAGGGAAATTGCCAAACAAAACTTCATGGGTGAAGTGGGATTTTGGACCAAAATCCCCGTTCAAAGAAAACAAACAAAAAAGTGGAACCTTTTCTGTCATAACTACCCAAGGACTACTAAAAGGAAAAATTGTGTTACCTTTTTAAAATTTCCTGTTAAGTTCCCCTTCCATAATTTTTATGTTCTTGTGAGGGAAAAAAGTAAAACCTGTTTAATCTTATTTGACTTTATGACATTGCTTTCAATAAGCAAATGTTAAATGTGTTAAGACTTAACTTGTGTACTAGTGTTGTAATTTTTCAAGTTAAAAGTGTCCCTAAAGGCCACTTCCTATATCTGATTTTTCCCAGTAAATGAGGCAAAGCAATTCTAAGACCTTCCACAAACATCTAGCCTTCTAAAATGGAGAGGTGAATCCTTCTGCCTATACAAACAAGCTAGCTATTAGAGGGTGGTCGGGGTATGCCACTCTTAGGATTTCAGAGTGTCTTCAAACTGAAATCTCAATGTTCTCAGTAATGAAAAACCTGAGATCAGATGCTTATGTAAGGAAAGTGCTATTCACCCAGTAAATCCAAAAAAGCAAATGGATAATGCTGGCCATATTTTGCCTTTCTGACATTTCCTTGGGAATCTACAAGAACCTCCCCTATCCCCTCCCCAATAAGACCATTTAAGTGTGTGTTAAGCAACTACAAATACTAATAAAAAGTTTGGCCAAAACCAACCATGAAGCTGCAAAAAAAAAAAAAAAAAAAAACAAAAAAAAAACAAAAACAAAAACCAAAAAACCAAAAAAACAAAACACCAATGTTTTTGGGGACCTGCCCGGTCCCCAAAACAACACCGGGTGTTGTTGGCACCAAACAATACTCATGGACTACCCGAAGAACTGTGGATTTTGGCACGGCCGGGTATCCCACTCCTTCATGGTCATCCCTGAGTGTCCCTACCCGTTGTTAGTTGGGATTTGCTCACCAAGATGGGGGCACAAATTTGCTTCCACCCCGAAGGGGCAAAAGTCCTAAACAAGAAGGGGCACCCTATTCAGGTGCTTGTCCTGAGTTTAGAAGACGAATATCGTCTCTATCGTCCCCACTAAATGCCCTCAACCCCAATGACTGACATTGACCATTGGCTTCAGGAATTCCCCAAGCATGGGCAGAAACCGGGCCGGCACCACCGGCCATATACATAGAACTAAAGCCGGGGGCAGACCCTGTCAGGGTCCACCAATACCCCATGCCTCTCGACTCCCTAACCCAGACTGGGACCCCCCTCTGCATGACTGTCAAGAAATTTGGGACAGGTGACGAATCACGCTGATCTCCAGGACCAGCCACTGCCGAACGCCGATGCCACCTGGTACACGGACGGCAGCAGTTTTGTCCGAGAAGGAGTCCGATATTGCGGGGGCAGCCATACCATAACCACGGAGACGAGACCGTCTGGGCGGAGCCATTGACAGCCTGAATGTTGGCTCAATGGGCAGAACTGATCCCACTGGCCAAGGCACTGACCATGGGGGAAGGTAAACGAATAAACATCTACACCACAGCAGGTACGCCTTTGCCACCGCTCACATTCACAGAGCCCTTTACAGAGAGAGAGAGAGCTTCTGACAGCAGAGACAAAGACTGTTAAAAACAAAACGGAGATTCTTGAACTCCTGAGGACCCTCTGGCTGCCCAAGGCCCTGGCCATCATCCACTGTCCGGGGCACCAAAAGGCAGACACACCAGTAGCCAGGGGAAACCGGCTAGCCGATTTAAAAGCAAAGAGGCGTCCCTTTTGGTGACCCAGGTCTTAGCAACCACGCTACCTGATCCGGGGGAACGGAACCTGCCGGACACCCCCAACTATAGTGATGCTGACTTACACTGGATCAAACACTTGCCTATGACCCAGTGATTGTGTGGCTGGTGGAGGGCCACAGACTCCAGCATCATCTTGCCAGAGGAACTGGGACGGCGAGTCCTATCCAAAACGCATCGGAGTACTCACACGGGAACAAGGAAGATGGAAGACCTCATACGACATGCAAAGATCACTATTAAAGACTCTCGAGCAAAGATCGAGCAGATGTGGCAGCTGCTCATGCCAGTTAACTAATGGCACCGCCCATGGATCTAACCCAGGCACCTGGCTCTGGGGGGACCGCCCAGGAGCCTACTGGGAAGTGGACTTCACTGAGGTAAAACCTGGAAAATACGGATACAGGTATTTATTAGTGTTTGTAGATACTTTTTCAGGATGCACAGAGGCATTTCCCACCAAACCTGAAACGGCACAGACCGTGACCAAGAAACTGCTGGAAGACATCTTACCGAGGTATGGTTTTCCTGTTAAGATTGGGTCAGACAATGCCCAGGATTCATCTCTAAGGTAACACGGGGAGTGGCCCTAGTACTTGGGGCAGATTGGAAATGACATTGCATATAGGCCCAGAGCTCAGGACAGGTAGAGAGGTTGAACAGAACATTAAAGGAGACCTTAACTAAATTAGCCCTGGAGACTGGTGGGGACTGGTTGACTCTCCTCCCCTTCACCCTATATAGGGTGAGGAACTCCCCATATAAGATGGGACTGACTCCCTACGAGATCATGTTCGTCTTCCTCCACCCGTTATCCCCAATTTAAAACCTGAGGGGCTTGCTGAATTTGATGATCACCAACTTCTTTTCTACTTCCAAGTTACAATGAACCCATGAGCAGGTGTGGCCTAAGCTGAGGGCCCTCTATGAGACTGGGCCACCCCCAGATATCGGCCAGGTGACTGGGTGTACGTGCAGAGATACCAACACCGGACACTTCAACCTCGCTGGAAGGGACCTTACATCGTGATCCTGACCACTCTCACCGCTCTCAAGGTCGACGGGATTACTCCCTGGGTCCACTAGGCCCACGTCCGGCCAGCTGACCCACACGCCGTTCTCAAGGACTTTGTTCCAGAATGGAAAAGCCAACCGGACAAGGACAATCCCCTAAAGCTAAGACTGTGCCATTCTCACTTATTTCCCACCTCCAAGACTCCCTAGTCTGAGGTTGTCTTTCAAAATAGAAGGGGATTAGACTTAGTCTTACAACAAAGGGTGGTGTGGGGTGGTTATGTGCTGCCTTAAACGTAAGATGTTGCTTCTTCCCTGGAATGTAAATGGGAGCGAGAATAGCAACAAGGTTGGTTAGAATCCTGGTTTAATCATTCCCCCTGGCTCACTCTGAGAGCAACCTGGACCCATGATTGGGTCCTTCCTTAGGCTCCTCTGAGAGGGGGAAATGTGGAGGCTGAGAAAATTAAGGCCATTCCACTTTGAGTTCAGCGTTATCACAAGTGCAGCCATCCCAGGCCCCTGTGAATAAGAGCTGAACTTTACCTTACTTCAGTTACAGGAAGAAAACAGCTTACAGTTTAACGTCCTAGAAAGCCCCTATTAGAAAGAGAACAGAGCCCAAGACAAGGGCAGGAAGCCCCTATTAGAATAAGAACAGAGCTCAATGCCCTTGAAAGTCCCATATCAAAATGTAAACAGAACTTGAGAAATTCCTCTAGCCCTTCTGAAGATCCCCTAGACCAGCCTATAAAAACTAATCTGAAACCCACCTCGGGTCCAAGTCCCTGCTCTGCTGTGTCGGGTATTCCTGGACCCAAGCTCGAGCTTGTAAATAAACCCTCATGTGTTTGCATCAGTGTTGGCTCCTCGTGGTTTCTCGGATTCGCGATCTTGGGCACAACAAATTTAGATCTAATCAGGCCAAAATTAAAAATCAATTAAATGAGACGCAATCCAAACTAGAGGTCCTAACGATGAGGGTTAACGAGGTACAAGAACAGTGAGTGACATAGAGCACAAGTTGACGGCAAGGAGGGTAACTGGGAAAAAAGAGAAAACGACTAAAAGGTCATGAGGATAGGGTAAGGGAAAAAATAACAGCCTCAGAAAGAAAAATCTACGTTTATCTGTGTTACCGAGGGTACCAAAAGGGACAGAGGTCCAGAATATGTATTTGAACAAATCATAGCTGAAAACTTCCCTAATTGGGGAGGGAAACATGCATTCAGATCCAGGAAATAGATAGATCCAACCCCAATATCAATAAAAACCCCTCTACACCTGGACATTTAATAGTGAAACTTGTAAATTTAATAGATAAAGAGAATTTCCTTAAAGCAGCAAGAGAAAAGTAATCTCTAAATTTTATGGGGAGAAGTATTAGCATAACAGTAGACCCCTCCAAGGGTCCTGGCAGGCCAGAAAGGGCTTGCAGGATATATTCAGGGTCCTAAATGAGAAGAACATGCAGCCAAGAATACTGTATCCAGCAAGGCTCTCATTCAGAATAGAAGGAGAGATAAAGAGCTTCCAAGATAGGCAGAAACTGAAAGAATATGTGACCACGAAGCCAGCTGTGCAAGAAGTACTAAGGGGAATTCTGTAATAGAGGAAGTTCAAGGGAACAATCCACAAAAACAGGGACTGAATAGGTATGCTGACACTAAATACATATCTTTCAATAGTAACTCTGCGTATTAAAGTATCTTGCTCTTAGACTACATTAATATTTGAATGATAAAAATACATAAATCATTTTTATTCCAAATTAATATTCCTTAAGTTAAACCATATCCATACTCAACAAATTTATAACAACATGCTACTATAATGTGCTAATGTAACCATTTCTTATGGGCCACTGAATGATAAATACATTCAAAAAAGAAAGCAAGGGCACTTTAAAAGATGAAAGACTTGCAAATTTCTGTTTGAAAACGTTAAGCATATTACTTTAAGATATGCTCGTCTTCTAAAACATGTAAAAGAGTTCAACTGTATGAATCACTTAATATACTATGCAAGGTAATCAAAAGAAGCCCCAGACTAATACAAGAAAGTTATTAATATATATTTATAAGTATTATGTTTACATTTGTCATTTATTAGGTAATGTAATAAGTTATTTTCTATGATGCTGTATTTGTTTTAAAGTGGATAGCTTTCAACTCTCAGATAACAAGAAAAACAGTAGAAAAACATACTGTTTTATACAATCATAAATCAAGTCAGAGATATTCTACTTGTAAATCTTTCTTTCTTATTTGTATTTCTATAGCCTATGGCTAAATGGATTTTTCACTTTTGGTTTAGACAATGTGGAAATAGGTCAGGTAACAGGACTTTCCCTTGTTAGATCTCCCATGTACGTCTGTACATAGGCTCAGAATCAGATCATACACACACTTTCTGGAATAAAAAAATATGGATCCACTGAAGGATTCATAACTATTAGACCTGAGCTTCACCCAGAACATCTGTGCCCTCCTGGGAAAGTGTCCTTAACATAGTTCTGGTCCTAGTGCTTTCTTGCAAGCTGCAATTAAGAGGGCTGTCTTACTTCTACTAAAAATGTACACTCCAAAACTTGGCCTGTGGCAGCCTGAGGGTGATAACAGAGGATGAGAAGCAGACAGTGTACCTTGCTTGGAAGTGTGGCTTCTGCTTATTTGCTTACCCCAAGTCCTGGAACTTGCCAGCACCAGTCTTTAAATTCTGTTATTTTGGGGCACCTGGGTGGCTCAGTGTTTGAGCATATATCTGCCTTTGGCTCAGGTTGTGATCCCAGGGTCCAGGGATGGAGTCCCACATCAAGCTCCCTGCAGGGAGCCTATTTCTCCCTTTGCCTATGTCTCTGTCTCTCTCTCTGTATGTTTCTTATGAATAAATAAATAAAAACCTTAAAAAATGCCACAATTTGAAGTACCAAGCTCTTCTACAAAACAGTATATGAAAACTGGAAATTGCAGAAAGTATGTTTCTGGCACTTACATGAAAGAAACTTACAGAAATGTCCTTGAGGGAGAAAAAATTATCAGGGATATTAAATAATGAATAAACAGAAATGGGGATGAAACCTTATATTCATGGCTCTACATGAAGATAAAACTGAAATGCATCTATATATTAATATAAAGCAATAACATAAAAAATAAACTGTTTAATATGATGGATGAAGTTGCTTTGCTAAAAGTCAACTACAGGTATTAGGTATACAGTAGAAGATGTAGCTCCTGATACTGTCCTCTAAGATTAGTTTAAACATTGAACTGTACAGAAATTTGGGTGAGGGAGGTAATGTATGAGATTGTAGTTGATTTCTGTTTGCTCTGGAGGCTGAGGGAATGGAAAGAAATTAACGTAAATGATATATCAGAGGAGATTCTGGGTTCCTGGCTGCATGTAAGGTATGTAAAAAGGAGGAATCTCAACTACTCTTAAATTTTGAGAAACTTTTTTAATACATTTAAATC
Organism: Canis lupus familiaris; assembly: GCF_011100685.1. Taxonomy (NCBI): domain Eukaryota; kingdom Metazoa; phylum Chordata; class Mammalia; order Carnivora; family Canidae; genus Canis; species Canis lupus. The sequence goes on from NW_023331327.1 coordinate 41,184, forward strand.
CTGGGCAAAAGGAGTGCTTTTGTTGTAGAGTTACCAACAGTAAGAAGATCAGAGTGAGTCATGGCATAGGCTGAATGTTAGTTGATCCATTTAGGGCAACCCTTTCCCAACTGTGTTTTATAAAAGGCCAAAGCACAAAACAAAACAAGTGTTCTATTGGTTCATCCTGGTGTAAAGTTGACTATCAAATTATTTATTAACATTTATCTGATTTAGTGAATGAGCCTATTCAAGAAAGTCTAGTATTGGAAAAGTATTTTTGTAGAAAGGCCATTCACTGACCTTTACCATTTTTGAGAAGTTTCCATTGACATACTTCAACTATTTGGGGACAGCAAGTTGACCCTCGACAGAATTTCTTACCATGAAATTAAACATATTATCCCCCAAAATGTGATTTGTGTGGTGAAGTTAAAATCTGGAATTTATTTATGCTCCAGGATTTCACCCAGTTGCTCCAACAACAAGTTTTCACTCAGACTACCTCTAGTGTTTTGGGAAGGCTGATGACTTCTAATACATGGGGTGACTCAAGGGAT